>NW_027414125.1:0-98631 GCF_964106895.1 Numenius arquata
GGCAATGCAAGTAGTTCCCAGAGACCTTGAAAGAAAGCAAGAGTTGTTCTGGCTGCCACCTTGGCTGTGGGAGCCAGGCCAGGACGTTCGGCGTATTGGAGGCCGGTGCTGGGGAAAAGTGAAAAACAGGTGCTTTTGAGGCTAGAGTGGCCAGGAAAGCCCACAGCCCCAAAGTCTGGGTGGCAATGCAAGTAGTTCCCAGAGACCTTGAAAGAAAGCAAGAGTTGTTCTGGCTGCCACTTTGGCTGTGGGAGCCAGGCCAGGACGTTCAGCATATTGGAGGCCGGTGCTGGGGAAAAGTGAAAACCAGGTGCTTTTGAGGCTAGAGTGGCCAGGAAAGCCCGCAGCCCCAAAGTCTGGGTGGCAATGCAAGTAGTTCCCAGAGACCTTGAAAGAAAGCAAGAGTTGTTCTGGCTGCCACTTTGGCTATAGGAGCTAGGACAGGACGTTCGGCATATTGGAGGACGGTGCTGGGGAAAAGTGAAAAACAGGTTCTTTTGAGGAAAGAGTGGCCAGGAAAGCCCGCAGCCCCAAAGTCTGGGTGGCAATGCAAGTAGTTCTCAGAGACCTTGAAAGAAAGCAAGAGTTGTTCTGGCTGCCACCTTGGCTATGGGAGCTAGGACAGGACGTTCGGCATATTGGAGGCCGGTGCTGGGGAAAAGTGAAAAACAGGTTCTTTTGAGGCTAGAGTGGCCAGGAAAGCCCGCAGCCCCAAAGTCTGGGTGGCAATGCAAGTAGTTCCCAGAGACCTTGAAAGAAAGCAAGAGTTGTTCTGGCTGCCAGCTTGGCTGTGGGAGCCAGGCCAGGACGTTCGGCATATTGGAGGCCGGTGCTGGGAAATATGAAAAAAAGGTGCTTTTGAGGCTAGAGTGGCCAGGAAAGCCCGCAGCCCCAAAGTCTGGGTGGCCATGCAAGTAGTTCCCAGAGACCTTGAAAGAAAGCAAGAGTTGTTCTGGCTGCCACCTTGGCTGTGGGAGCCAGGCCAGGACGTTCAGCATATTGGAGGCCGGTGCTGGGGAAAAGTGAAAACCAGGTGCTTTTGAGGCTAGAGTGGCCAGGAAAGCCCGCAGCCCCAAAGTCTGGGTGGCAATGCAAGTAGTTCCCAGAGACCTTGAAAGAAAGCAAGAGTTGTTCTGGGTGCCACCTTGGCTGTGGGAGCCAGGCCAGGACGTTCGGCATATTGGAGGCCGGTGCTGGGGAAAAGTGAAAAAAAGGTGCTTTTGAGGCTAGAGTGGCCAGGAAAGCCCGCAGCCCCAAAGTCTGGGTGGCAATGCAAGTAGTTCCCAGAGACCTTGAAAGAAAGCAAGAGTTGTTCTGGCTGCCAGCTTGGCTGTGGGAGCCAGGCCAGGACGTTCGGCATATTGGAGGCCGGTGCTGGGGAAAAGTGAAAAACAGGTGCTTTTGAGGCTAGAGTGGCCAGGAAAGCCCGCAGCCCCAAAGTCTGGGTGGCAATGCAAGTAGTTCCCAGAGACCTTGAAAGAAAGCAAGAGTTGTTCTGGCTGCCACCTTGGCTGTGGGAGCCAGGCCAGGACGTTCGGCATATTGGAGGACGGTGGTAGGGAAAAGTGAAAAAAAGGTGCTTTTGAGGCTAGAGTGGCCAGGAAAGCCGGCAGCCCCAAAGTCTGGGTGGCAATGCAAGTAGTTCCCAGAGACCTTGAAAGAAAGCAAGAGTTGTTCTGGCTGCCAGCTTGGCTGTGGGAGCCAGGCCAGGACGTTCGGCGTATTGGAGGCCGGTGCTGGGAAATATGAAAAAAAGGTGCTTTTGAGGCTAGAGTGGCCAGGAAAGCCCGCAGCCCCAAAGTCTGGGTGGCAATGCAAGTAGTTCCCAGAGACCTTGAAAGAAAGCAAGATTGTTCTGGCTGCCACCTTGGCTGTGGGAGCCAGGCCAGGACGTTTGGCATATTGGGCGCTGGTGCTGGGGAAAAGTGAAAAAAAGGTGCTTTTGAGGCTAGAGTGGCCAGGAAAGCCCGCAGCCCCAAAGTCTGGGTGGCAATGCAAGTAGTTCCCAGAGACCTTGAAAGAAAGCAAGAGTTGTTCTGGCTGCCACTTTGGCTATAGGAGCTAGGACAGGACGTTCGGCATATTGGAGGACGGTGCTGGGGAAAAGTGAAAAACAGGTTCTTTTGAGGCTAGAGTGGCCAGGAAAGCCCGCAGCCCCAAAGTCTGGGTGGCAATGCAAGTAGTTCCCAGAGACCTTGAAAGAAAGCAAGAGTTGTTCTGGCTGCCACTTTGGCTATAGGAGCTAGGACAGGACGTTCGGCATATTGGAGGACGGTGCTGGGGAAAAGTGAAAAACAGGTTCTTTTGAGGAAAGAGTGGCCAGGAAAGCCCGCAGCCCCAAAGTCTGTGTGGCAATGCAAGTAGTTCCCAGAGACCTTGAAAGAAAGCAAGAGTTGTTCTGGCTGCCACCTTGGCTATAGGAGCTAGGACAGGACGTTCGGCATATTGGAGGACGGTGCTAGGGAAAAGTGAAAAACAGGTGCTTTTGAGGCTAGAGTGGCCAGGAAAGCCCGCAGCCCCAAAGTCTGGATGGCAATGCAAGTAGTTCCCAGAGACCTTGAAAGAAAGCAAGAGTTGTTCTGGCTGCCAGCTTGGCTGTGGGAGCCAGGCCAGGACGTTCGGCATATTGGAGGCCGGTGCTGGGAAATATGAAAAAAAGGTGCTTTTGAGGCTAGAGTGGCCAGGAAAGCCCGCAGCCCCAAAGTCTGGGTGGCAATGCAAGTAGTTCCCAGAGACCTTGAAAGAAAGCAAGAGTTTTTCTGGCTGCCACCTTGGCTGTGTGAGCCAGGCCAGGACGTTCGGCATATTGGAGGCCGGTGCTGGGGAAAAGTGAAAAACAGGTGCTTTTGAGGATAGAGTGGCCAGGAAAGCCCGCAGCCCCAAAGTCTGGGTGGCAATGCAAGTAGTTCCCAGAGACCTTGAAAGAAAGCAAGAGTTGTTCTGGCTGCCACCTTGGCTGTGGGAGGCAGGCCAGGACGTTTGGCATATTGGTCGCCGGTGCTGGGGAAAAGTGAAAAACCGGTGCTTTTGAGGCTAGAGTGGCCAGGAAAGCCCGCAGCCCCAAAGTCTGGGTGGCAATGCAAGTAGTTCTCAGAGACCTTGAAAGAAAGCAAGAGTTGTTCTGGCTGCCACCTTGGCTATAGGAGCTAGGACAGGACGTTCGGCATATTGGAGGCCGGTGCTGGGAAATATAAAAAAAAGGTGCTTGTGAGGCTAGAGTGGCCAGGAAAGCCCGCAGCCCCAAAGTCTGGGTGGCAATGCAAGTAGTTCCCAGAGACCTTGAAAGAAAGCAAGAGTTGTTCTGGCTGCCACCTTGGCTGTGGGAGCCAGGCCAGGACGTTCGGCGTATTGGAGGCCGGTGCTGGGGAAAAGTGAAAAAAAGGTGCTTTTGAGGCTAGAGTGGCCAGGAAAGCCCGCAGCCCCAAAGTCTGGGTGGCAATGCAAGTAGTTCCCAGAGACCTTGAAAGAAAGCAAGAGTTGTTCTGGCTGCCACCTTGGCTGTGGGAGCCAGGCCAGGACGTTCAGCATATTGGAGGCCGGTGCTGGGGAAAAGTGAAAACCAGGTGCTTTTGAGGCTAGAGTGGCCAGGAAAGCCCGCAGCCCCAAAGTCTGGGTGGCAATGCAAGTAGTTCCCAGAGACCTTGAAAGAAAGCAAGAGTTGTTCTGGCTGCCACGTTGGCTGTGGGAGCCAGGCCAGGACGTTCGGCATATTGGAGGCCGGTGCTGGGAAATATGAAAAACAGGTGCTTTTGAGGCTAGAGTGGCCAGGAAAGCCCGCAGCCCCAAAGTCTGGGTGGCAATGCAAGTAGTTCCCAGAGACCTTGAAAGAAAGCAAGAGTTGTTCTGGCTGCCACCTTGGGTGTGGGAGCCAGGCCAGGACGTTCGGCATATTGGAGGCCGGTGCTGGGGAAAAGTGAAAAAAAGGTGCTTTTGAGGCTAGAGTGGCCAGGAAAGCCCGCAGCCCCAAAGTCTGGGTGGCAATGCAAGTAGTTCCCAGAGACCTTGAAAGAAAGCAAGCGTTGTTCTGGGTGCCACCTTGGCTGTGTGAGCCAGGCCAGGACGTTCGGCATATTGGAGGCCGGTGCTGGGATATATGAAAAAAAGGTGCTTTTGAGGCTAGAGTGGCCAGGAAAGCCCGCAGCCCCAAAGTCTGGGTGGCAATGCAAGTAGTTCCCAGAGACCTTGAAAGAAAGCAAGAGTTGTTCTGGCTGCCAGCTTGGCTGTGGGAGCCAGGCCAGGACGTTCGGCATATTGGAGGCCGGTGCTGGGATATATGAAAAAAAGGTGCTTTTGAGGCTAGAGTGGCCAGGAAAGCCCGCAGCCCCAAAGTCTGGGTGGCAATGCAAGTAGTTCCCAGAGACCTTGAAAGAAAGCAAGAGTTGTTCTGGCTGCCACCTTGGCTGTGGGAGCCAGGCCAGGACGTTCGGCGTATTGGAGGCCGGTGCTGGGGAAAAGTGAAAAAAAGGTGCTTTTGAGGCTAGAGTGGCCAGGAAAGCCCGCAGCCCCAAAGTCTGGGTGGCAATGCAAGTAGTTCCCAGAGACCTTGAAAGAAAGCAAGAGTTGTTCTGGCTGCCACCTTGGCTGTGGGAGCCAGGCCAGGACGTTCAGCATATTGGAGGCCGGTGCTGGGGAAAAGTGAAAACCAGGTGCTTTTGAGGCTAGAGTGGCCAGGAAAGCCCGCAGCCCCAAAGTCTGGGTGGCAATGCAAGTAGTTCCCAGAGACCTTGAAAGAAAGCAAGAGTTGTTCTGGCTGCCAGCTTGGCTGTGGGAGCCAGGCCAGGACGTTCGGCATATTGGAGGCCGGTGCTGGGAAATATGAAAAACAGGTGCTTTTGAGGCTAGAGTGGCCAGGAAAGCCCGCAGCCCCAAAGTCTGGGTGGCAATGCAAGTAGTTCCCAGAGACCTTGAAAGAAAGCAAGAGTTGTTCTGGCTGCCACCTTGGCTGTGGGAGCCAGGCCAGGACGTTCAGCATATTGGAGGCCGGTGCTGGGGAAAAGTGAAAACCAGGTGCTTTTGAGGCTAGAGTGGCCAGGAAAGCCCGCAGCCCCAAAGTCTGGGTGGCAATGCAAGTAGTTTCCAGAGACCTTGAAAGAAAGCAAGCGTTGTTCTGGCTGCCACCTTGGCTGTGGGAGGCAGGCCAGGACGTTTGGCATATTGGGCGCTGGTGCTGGGGAAAAGTGAAAAACAGGTTCTTTTGAGGAAAGAGTGGCCAGGAAAGCCCGCAGCCCCAAAGTCTGTGTGGCAATGGAAGTAGTTCCCAGAGACCTTGAAAGAAAGCAAGAGTTGTTCTGGCTGCCACTTTGGCTATAGGAGCTAGGACAGGACGTTCGGCATATTGGAGGACGGTGCTGGGGAAAAGTGAAAAACAGGTTCTTTTGAGGAAAGAGTGGCCAGGAAAGCCCGCAGCCCCAAAGTCTGTGTGGCAATGCAAGTAGTTCCCAGAGACCTTGAAAGAAAGCAAGAGTTGTTCTGGCTGCCACCTTGGCTATAGGAGCTAGGACAGGACGTTCGGCATATTGGAGGACGGTGCTAGGGAAAAGTGAAAAACAGGTTCTTTTGAGGCTAGAGTGGCCAGGAAAGCCCGCAGCCCCAAAGTCTGGGTGGCAATGCAAGTAGTTCCCAGAGACCTTGAAAGAAAGCAAGAGTTGTTCTGGCTGCCAGCTTGGCTGTGGGAGCCAGGCCAGGACGTTCGGCATATTGGAGGCCGGTGCTGGGAAATATGAAAAAAAGGTGCTTTTGAGGCTAGAGTGGCCAGGAAAGCCCGCAGCCCCAAAGTCTGGGTGGCAATGCAAGTAGTTCCCAGAGACCTTGAAAGAAAGCAAGAGTTGTTCTGGCTGCCACCTTGGCTGTGGGAGCCAGGCCAGGACGTTCAGCATATTGGAGGCCGGTGCTGGGGAAAAGTGAAAACCAGGTGCTTTTGAGGCTAGAGTGGCCAGGAAAGCCCGCAGCCCCAAAGTCTGGGTGGCAATGCAAGTAGTTTCCAGAGACCTTGAAAGAAAGCAAGCATTGTTCTGGCTGCCACCTTGGCTGTGGGAGGCAGGCCAGGACGTTTGGCATATTGGTCGCCGGTGCTGGGGAAAAGTGAAAAACCAGTGCTTTTGAGGCTAGAGTGGCCAGGAAAGCCCGCAGCCCCAAAGTCTGGGTGGCAATGCAAGTAGTTCCCAGAGACCTTGAAAGAAAGCAAGAGTTGTTCTGGCTGCCAGCTTGGCTGTGGGAGCCAGGCCAGGACGTTCGGCGTATTGGAGGCCGGTGCTGGGGAAAAGTGAAAAACAGGTGCTTTTGAGGCTAGAGTGGCCAGGAAAGCCCACAGCCCCAAAGTCTGGGTGGCAATGCAAGTAGTTCCCAGAGACCTTGAAAGAAAGCAAGAGTTGTTCTGGCTGCCACCTTGGCTATAGGAGCTAGGACAGGACGTTCGGCATATTGGAGGCCGGTGCTGGGGAAAAGTGAAAAACAGGTTCTTTTGAGGCTAGAGTGGCCAGGAAAGCCCGCAGCCCCAAAGTCTGGGTGGCAATGCAAGTAGTTCCCAGAGACCTTGAAAGAAAGCAAGAGTTGTTCTGGCTGCCAGCTTGGCTGTGGGAGCCAGGCCAGGACGTTCGGCATATTGGAGGCCGGTGCTGGGAAATATGAAAAAAAGGTGCTTTTGAGGCTAGAGTGGCCAGGAAAGCCCGCAGCCCCAAAGTCTGGGTGGCAATGCAAGTAGTTCCCAGAGACCTTGAAAGAAAGCAAGAGTTGTTCTGGCTGCCACCTTGGCTGTGGGAGCCAGGCCAGGACGTTCAGCATATTGGAGGCCGGTGCTGGGGAAAAGTGAAAACCAGGTGCTTTTGAGGCTAGAGTGGCCAGGAAAGCCCGCAGCCCCAAAGTCTGGGTGGCAATGCAAGTAGTTTCCAGAGACCTTGAAAGAAAGCAAGCATTGTTCTGGCTGCCACCTTGGCTGTGGGAGGCAGGCCAGGACGTTTGGCATATTGGTCGCCGGTGCTGGGGAAAAGTGAAAAACCGGTGCTTTTGAGGCTAGAGTGGCCAGGAAAGCCCGCAGCCCCAAAGTCTGAGTGGCAATGCAAGTAGTTCCCAGAGACCTTGAAAGAAAGCAAGAGTTGTTCTGGCTGCCACCTTGGCTGTGGGAGCCAGGCCAGGACGTTCGGCGTATTGGAGGCCGGTGCTGGGGAAAAGTGAAAAACAGGTGCTTTTGAGGCTAGAGTGGCCAGGAAAGCCCACAGCCCCAAAGTCTGGGTGGCAATGCAAGTAGTTCCCAGAGACCTTGAAAGAAAGCAAGAGTTGTTCTGGCTGCCACCTTGGCTATAGGAGCTAGGACAGGACGTTCGGCATATTGGAGGACGGTGCTAGGGAAAAGTGAAAAACAGGTTCTTTTGAGGAAAGAGTGGCCAGGAAAGCCCGCAGCCCCAAAGTCTGTGTGGCAATGCAAGTAGTTCCCAGAGACCTTGAAAGAAAGCAAGAGTTGTTCTGGCTGCCACCTTGGCTATAGGAGCTAGGACAGGACGTTCGGCATATTGGAGGACGGTGCTAGGGAAAAGTGAAAAACAGGTTCTTTTGAGGCTAGAGTGGCCAGGAAAGCCCGCAGCCCCAAAGTCTGGGTGGCAATGCAAGTAGTTCCCAGAGACCTTGAAAGAAAGCAAGAGTTGTTCTGGCTGCCAGCTTGGCTGTGGGAGCCAGGCCAGGACGTTCGGCATATTGGAGGCCGGTGCTGGGAAATATGAAAAAAAGGTGCTTTTGAGGCTAGAGTGGCCAGGAAAGCCCGCAGCCCCAAAGTCTGGGTGGCAATGCAAGTAGTTCCCAGAGACCTTGAAAGAAAGCAAGAGTTGTTCTGGCTGCCACCTTGGCTGTGGGAGCCAGGCCAGGACGTTCAGCATATTGGAGGCCGGTGCTGGGGAAAAGTGAAAAACAGGTGCTTTTGAGGCTAGAGTGGCCAGGAAAGCCCGCAGCCCCAAAGTCTGGGTGGCAATGCAAGTAGTTCCCAGAGACCTTGAAAGAAAGCAAGAGTTGTTCTGGCTGCCACCTTGGCTGTGGGAGGCAGGCCAGGACGTTCGGCATTTTGGTCGCCGGTGCTGGGGAAAAGTGAAAAACCAGTGCTTTTGAGGCTAGAGTGGCCAGGAAAGCCCGCAGCCCCAAAGTCTGGGTGGCAATGCAAGTAGTTCCCAGAGACCTTGAAAGAAAGCAAGAGTTGTTCTGGCTGCCACCTTGGCTGTGGGAGCCAGGCCAGGACGTTCGGCGTATTGGAGGCCGGTGCTGGGGAAAAGTGAAAAACAGGTGCTTTTGAGGCTAGAGTGGCCAGGAAAGCCCACAGCCCCAAAGTCTGGGTGGCAATGCAAGTAGTTCCCAGAGACCTTGAAAGAAAGCAAGAGTTGTTCTGGCTGCCACTTTGGCTGTGGGAGCCAGTCCAGGACGTTCAGCATATTGGAGGCCGGTGCTGGGGAAAAGTGAAAACCAGGTGCTTTTGAGGCTAGAGTGGCCAGGAAAGCCCGCAGCCCCAAAGTCTGGGTGGCAATGCAAGTAGTTCCCAGAGACCTTGAAAGAAAGCAAGAGTTGTTCTGGCTGCCACTTTGGCTATAGGAGCTAGGACAGGACGTTCGGCATATTGGAGGACGGTGCTGGGGAAAAGTGAAAAACAGGTTCTTTTGAGGAAAGAGTGGCCAGGAAAGCCCGCAGCCCCAAAGTCTGGGTGGCAATGCAAGTAGTTCTCAGAGACCTTGAAAGAAAGCAAGAGTTGTTCTGGCTGCCACCTTGGCTATGGGAGCTAGGACAGGACGTTCGGCATATTGGAGGCCGGTGCTGGGGAAAAGTGAAAAACAGGTTCTTTTGAGGCTAGAGTGGCCAGGAAAGCCCGCAGCCCCAAAGTCTGGGTGGCAATGCAAGTAGTTCCCAGAGACCTTGAAAGAAAGCAAGAGTTGTTCTGGCTGCCAGCTTGGCTGTGGGAGCCAGGCCAGGACGTTCGGCATATTGGAGGCCGGTGCTGGGAAATATGAAAAAAAGGTGCTTTTGAGGCTAGAGTGGCCAGGAAAGCCCGCAGCCCCAAAGTCTGGGTGGCCATGCAAGTAGTTCCCAGAGACCTTGAAAGAAAGCAAGAGTTGTTCTGGCTGCCACCTTGGCTGTGGGAGCCAGGCCAGGACGTTCAGCATATTGGAGGCCGGTGCTGGGGAAAAGTGAAAACCAGGTGCTTTTGAGGCTAGAGTGGCCAGGAAAGCCCGCAGCCCCAAAGTCTGGGTGGCAATGCAAGTAGTTCCCAGAGACCTTGAAAGAAAGCAAGAGTTGTTCTGGCTGCCACCTTGGCTGTGGGAGCCAGGCCAGGACGTTCGGCATATTGGAGGCCGGTGCTGGGGAAAAGTGAAAAAAAGGTGCTTTTGAGGCTAGAGTGGCCAGGAAAGCCCGCAGCCCCAAAGTCTGGGTGGCAATGCAAGTAGTTCCCAGAGACCTTGAAAGAAAGCAAGAGTTGTTCTGGCTGCCACCTTGGCTGTGGGAGCCAGGCCAGGACGTTCGGCATATTGGAGGCCGGTGCTGGGGAAAAGTGAAAAACAGGTGCTTTTGAGGCTAGAGTGGCCAGGAAAGCCCGCAGCCCCAAAGTCTGTGTGGCAATGCAAGTAGTTCCCAGAGACCTTGAAAGAAAGCAAGAGTTGTTCTGGCTGCCACCTTGGGTGTGGGAGCCAGGCCAGGACGTTCGGCATATTGGAGGACGGTGGTAGGGAAAAGTGAAAAAAAGGTGCTTTTGAGGCTAGAGTGGCCAGGAAAGCCCGCAGCCCCAAAGTCTGGGTGGCAATGCAAGTAGTTCCCAGAGACCTTGAAAGAAAGCAAGAGTTGTTCTGGCTGCCAGCTTGGCTGTGGGAGCCAGGCCAGGACGTTCGGCGTATTGGAGGCCGGTGCTGGGAAATATGAAAAAAAGGTGCTTTTGAGGCTAGAGTGGCCAGGAAAGCCCGCAGCCCCAAAGTCTGGGTGGCAATGCAAGTAGTTCCCAGAGACCTTGAAAGAAAGCAAGATTGTTCTGGCTGCCACCTTGGCTGTGTGAGCCAGGCCAGGACGTTTGGCATATTGGGCGCTGGTGCTGGGGAAAAGTGAAATACAGGTGCTTTTGAGGCTAGAGTGGCCAGGAAAGCCCGCAGCCCCAAAGTCTGGGTGGCAATGCAAGTAGTTCCCAGAGACCTTGAAAGAAAGCAAGAGTTGTTCTGGCTGCCACTTTGGCTATAGGAGCTAGGACAGGACGTTCGGCATATTGGAGGACGGTGCTGGGGAAAAGTGAAAAACAGGTTCTTTTGAGGCTAGAGTGGCCAGGAAAGCCCGCAGCCCCAAAGTCTGGGTGGCAATGCAAGTAGTTCCCAGAGACCTTGAAAGAAAGCAAGAGTTGTTCTGGCTGCCACTTTGGCTATAGGAGCTAGGACAGGACGTTCGGCATATTGGAGGACGGTGCTGGGGAAAAGTGAAAAACAGGTTCTTTTGAGGAAAGAGTGGCCAGGAAAGCCCGCAGCCCCAAAGTCTGTGTGGCAATGCAAGTAGTTCCCAGAGACCTTGAAAGAAAGCAAGAGTTGTTCTGGCTGCCACCTTGGCTATAGGAGCTAGGACAGGACGTTCGGCATATTGGAGGACGGTGCTAGGGAAAAGTGAAAAACAGGTGCTTTTGAGGCTAGAGTGGCCAGGAAAGCCCGCAGCCCCAAAGTCTGGATGGCAATGCAAGTAGTTCCCAGAGACCTTGAAAGAAAGCAAGAGTTGTTCTGGCTGCCAGCTTGGCTGTGGGAGCCAGGCCAGGACGTTCGGCATATTGGAGGCCGGTGCTGGGAAATATGAAAAAAAGGTGCTTTTGAGGATAGAGTGGCCAGGAAAGCCCGCAGCCCCAAAGTCTGGGTGGCAATGCAAGTAGTTCCCAGAGACCTTGAAAGAAAGCAAGAGTTTTTCTGGCTGCCACCTTGGCTGTGTGAGCCAGGCCAGGACGTTCGGCATATTGGAGGCCGGTGCTGGGGAAAAGTGAAAAACAGGTGCTTTTGAGGATAGAGTGGCCAGGAAAGCCCGCAGCCCCAAAGTCTGGGTGGCAATGCAAGTAGTTTCCAGAGACCTTGAAAGAAAGCAAGAGTTGTTCTGGCTGCCACCTTGGCTGTGGGAGGCAGGCCAGGACGTTTGGCATACTGGTCGCTGGTGCTGGGGAAAAGTGAAAAACCGGTGCTTTTGAGGCTAGAGTGGCCAGGAAAGCCCGCAGCCCCAAAGTCTGGGTGGCAATGCAAGTAGTTCTCAGAGACCTTGAAAGAAAGCAAGAGTTGTTCTGGCTGCCACCTTGGCTATAGGAGCTAGGACAGGACGTTCGGCGTATTGGAGGCCGGTGCTGGGAAATATAAAAAAAAGGTGCTTGTGAGGCTAGAGTGGCCAGGAAAGCCCGCAGCCCCAAAGTCTGGGTGGCAATGCAAGTAGTTCCCAGAGACCTTGAAAGAAAGCAAGAGTTGTTCTGGCTGCCACCTTGGCTGTGGGAGCCAGGCCAGGACGTTCGGCGTATTGGAGGCCGGTGCTGGGGAAAAGTGAAAAAAAGGTGCTTTTGAGGCTAGAGTGGCCAGGAAAGCCCGCAGCCCCAAAGTCTGGGTGGCAATGCAAGTAGTTCCCAGAGACCTTGAAAGAAAGCAAGAGTTGTTCTGGCTGCCACCTTGGCTGTGGGAGCCAGGCCAGGACGTTCAGCATATTGGAGGCCGGTGCTGGGGAAAAGTGAAAACCAGGTGCTTTTGAGGCTAGAGTGGCCAGGAAAGCCCGCAGCCCCAAAGTCTGGGTGGCAATGCAAGTAGTTCCCAGAGACCTTGAAAGAAAGCAAGAGTTGTTCTGGCTGCCACCTTGGCTGTGGGAGCCAGGCCAGGACGTTCGGCATATTGGAGGACGGTGCTGGGAAATATGAAAAACAGGTGCTTTTGAGGCTAGAGTGGCCAGGAAAGCCCGCAGCCCCAAAGTCTGGGTGGCAATGCAAGTAGTTCCCAGAGACCTTGAAAGAAAGCAAGAGTTGTTCTGGCTGCCACCTTGGCTGTGGGAGCCAGGCCAGGACGTTCGGCATATTGGAGGCCGGTGCTGGGGAAAAGTGAAAAAAAGGTGCTTTTGAGGCTAGAGTGGCCAGGAAAGCCCGCAGCCCCAAAGTCTGGGTGGCAATGCAAGTAGTTCCCAGAGACCTTGAAAGAAAGCAAGCGTTGTTCTGGGTGCCACCTTGGCTGTGTGAGCCAGGCCAGGACGTTCGGCATATTGGAGGCCGGTGCTGGGATATATGAAAAAAAGGTGCTTTTGAGGCTAGAGTGGCCAGGAAAGCCCGCAGCCCCAAAGTCTGGGTGGCAATGCAAGTAGTTCCCAGAGACCTTGAAAGAAAGCAAGAGTTGTTCTGGCTGCCAGCTTGGCTGTGGGAGCCAGGCCAGGACGTTCGGCATATTGGAGGCCGGTGCTGGGATATATGAAAAAAAGGTGCTTTTGAGGCTAGAGTGGCCAGGAAAGCCCGCAGCCCCAAAGTCTGGGTGGCAATGCAAGTAGTTCCCAGAGACCTTGAAAGAAAGCAAGAGTTGTTCTGGCTGCCACCTTGGCTGTGGGAGCCAGGCCAGGACGTTCGGCGTATTGGAGGCCGGTGCTGGGGAAAAGTGAAAAAAAGGTGCTTTTGAGGCTAGAGTGGCCAGGAAAGCCCGCAGCCCCAAAGTCTGGGTGGCAATGCAAGTAGTTCCCAGAGACCTTGAAAGAAAGCAAGAGTTGTTCTGGCTGCCACCTTGGCTGTGGGAGCCAGGCCAGGACGTTCAGCATATTGGAGGCCGGTGCTGGGGAAAAGTGAAAACCAGGTGCTTTTGAGGCTAGAGTGGCCAGGAAAGCCCGCAGCCCCAAAGTCTGGGTGGCAATGCAAGTAGTTCCCAGAGACCTTGAAAGAAAGCAAGAGTTGTTCTGGCTGCCACCTTGGCTGTGGGAGCCAGGCCAGGACGTTCGGCATATTGGAGGCCGGTGCTGGGGAAAAGTGAAAAAAAGGTGCTTTTGAGGCTAGAGTGGCCAGGAAAGCCCGCAGCCCCAAAGTCTGGGTGGCAATGCAAGTAGTTCCCAGAGACCTTGAAAGAAAGCAAGCGTTGTTCTGGGTGCCACCTTGGCTGTGGGAGCCAGGCCAGGACGTTCGGCATATTGGAGGCCGGTGCTGGGGAAAAGTGAAAAAAAGGTGCTTTTGAGGCTAGAGTGGCCAGGAAAGCCCGCAGCCCCAAAGTCTGGGTGGCAATGCAAGTAGTTCCCAGAGACCTTGAAAGAAAGCAAGCGTTGTTCTGGGTGCCACCTTGGCTGTGTGAGCCAGGCCAGGACGTTCGGCATATTGGAGGCCGGTGCTGGGGAAAAGTGAAAAAAAGGTGCTTTTGAGGCTAGAGTGGCCAGGAAAGCCCGCAGCCCCAAAGTCTGGGTGGCAATGCAAGTAGTTCCCAGAGACCTTGAAAGAAAGCAAGATTGTTCTGGCTGCCACCTTGGGTGTGGGAGCCAGGCCAGGACGTTCGGCATATTGGAGGACGGTGGTAGGGAAAAGTGAAAAAAAGGTGCTTTTGAGGCTAGAGTGGCCAGGAAAGCCCGCAGCCCCAAAGTCTGGGTGGCCATGCATGTAGTTCCCAGAGACCTTGAAAGAAAGCAAGAGTTGTTCTGGCTGCCAGCTTGGCTGTGGGAGCCAGGCCAGGACGTTCGGCATATTGGAGGCCGGTGCTGGGAAATATGAAAAAAAGGTGCTTTTGAGGCTAGAGTGGCCAGGAAAGCCCGCAGCCCCAAAGTCTGGGTGGCAATGCAAGTAGTTCCCAGAGACCTTGAAAGAAAGCAAGATTGTTCTGGCTGCCACCTTGGCTGTGGGAGCCAGGCCAGGACGTTTGGCATATTGGGCGCTGGTGCTGGGGAAAAGTGAAAAAAAGGTGCTTTTGAGGCTAGAGTGGCCAGGAAAGCCCGCAGCCCCAAAGTCTGGGTGGCAATGCAAGTAGTTCCCAGAGACCTTGAAAGAAAGCAAGAGTTGTTCTGGCTGCCAGCTTTGCTATAGGAGCTAGGACAGGACGTTCGGCATATTGGAGGACGGTGCTAGGGAAAAGTGAAAAACAGGTTCTTTTGAGGCTAGAGTGGCCAGGAAAGCCCGCAGCCCCAAAGTCTGGGTGGCAATGCAAGTAGTTCCCAGAGACCTTGAAAGAAAGCAAGAGTTGTTCTGGCTGCCAGCTTGGCTGTGGGAGCCAGGCCAGGACGTTCGGCATATTGGAGGCCGGTGCTGGGATATATGAAAAAAAGGTGCTTTTGAGGCTAGAGTGGCCAGGAAAGCCCGCAGCCCCAAAGTCTGGGTGGCAATGCAAGTAGTTCCCAGAGACCTTGAAAGAAAGCAAGAGTTGTTCTGGCTGCCACGTTGGCTGTGGGAGCCAGGCCAGGACGTTCGGCATATTGGAGGCCGGTGCTGGGGAAAAGTGAAAACCAGGTGCTTTTGAGGCTAGAGTGGCCAGGAAAGCCCGCAGCCCCAAAGTCTGGGTGGCAATGCAAGTAGTTCCCAGAGACCTTGAAAGAAAGCAAGAGTTGTTCTGGCTGCCACCTTGGCTGTGGGAGCCAGGCCAGGACGTTCAGCATATTGGAGGCCGGTGCTGGGGAAAAGGGAAAACCAGGTGCTTTTGAGGCTAGAGTGGCCAGGAAAGCCCGCAGCCCCAAAGTCTGGGTGGCAATGCAAGTAGTTCCCAGAGACCTTGAAAGAAAGCAAGAGTTGTTCTGGCTGCCACCTTGGCTGTGGGAGCCAGGCCAGGACGTTCGGCATATTGGAGGACGGTGCTGGGAAATATGAAAAACAGGTGCTTTTGAGGCTAGAGTGGCCAGGAAAGCCCGCAGCCCCAAAGTCTGGGTGGCAATGCAAGTAGTTCCCAGAGACCTTGAAAGAAAGCAAGAGTTGTTCTGGCTGCCACGTTGGCTGTGGGAGCCAGGCCAGGACGTTCGGCATATTGGAGGCCGGTGCTGGGGAAAAGTGAAAAAAAGGTGCTTTTGAGGCTAGAGTGGCCAGGAAAGCCCGCAGCCCCAAAGTCTGGGTGGCAATGCAAGTAGTTCCCAGAGACCTTGAAAGAAAGCAAGCGTTGTTCTGGGTGCCACCTTGGCTGTGTGAGCCAGGCCAGGACGTTCGGCATATTGGAGGCCGGTGCTGGGGAAAAGTGAAAAAAAGGTGCTTTTGAGGCTAGAGTGGCCAGGAAAGCCCGCAGCCCCAAAGTCTGGGTGGCAATGCAAGTAGTTCCCAGAGACCTTGAAAGAAAGCAAGCGTTGTTCTGGGTGCCACCTTGGCTGTGTGAGCCAGGCCAGGACGTTCGGCATATTGGAGGCCGGTGCTGGGGAAAAGTGAAAAAAAGGTGCTTTTGAGGCTAGAGTGGCCAGGAAAGCCCGCAGCCCCAAAGTCTGGGTGGCAATGCAAGTAGTTCCCAGAGACCTTGAAAGAAAGCAAGAGTTGTTCTGGCTGTCAGCTTGGGTGTGGGAGCCAGGCCAGGACGTTCGGCATATTGGAGGACGGTGCTGGGATATATGAAAAAAAGGTGCTTTTGAGGCTAGAGTGGCCAGGAAAGCCCGCAGCCCCAAAGTCTGGGTGGCAATGCAAGTAGTTCCCAGAGACCTTGAAAGAAAGCAAGAGTTGTTCTGGCTTCCAGCTTGGGTGTGGGAGCCAGGCCAGGACGTTCGGCGTATTGGAGGCCGGTGCTGGGGAAAAGTGAAAACCAGGTGCTTTTGAGGCTAGAGTGGCCAGGAAAGCCCGCAGCCCCAAAGTCTGGGTGGCAATGCAAGTAGTTCCCAGAGACCTTGAAAGAAAGCAAGAGTTGTTCTGGCTGCCACCTTGGCTGTGGGAGCCAGGCCAGGACGTTCAGCATATTGGAGGCCGGTGCTGGGGAAAAGTGAAAACCAGGTGCTTTTGAGGCTAGAGTGGCCAGGAAAGCCCGCAGCCCCAAAGTCTGGGTGGCAATGCAAGTAGTTCCCAGAGACCTTGAAAGAAAGCAAGAGTTGTTCTGGCTGCCACCTTGGCTGTGGGAGCCAGGCCAGGACGTTCGGCGTATTGGAGGCCGGTGCTGGGGAAAAGTGAAAAACAGGTGCTTTTGAGGCTAGAGTGGCCAGGAAAGCCCGCAGCCCCAAAGTCTGGGTGGCAATGCAAGTAGTTCCCAGAGACCTTGAAAGAAAGCAAGAGTTGTTCTGGCTGCCACCTTGGCTGTGGGAGCCAGGCCAGGACGTTCAGCATATTGGAGGCCGGTGCTGGGGAAAAGTGAAAACCAGGTGCTTTTGAGGCTAGAGTGGCCAGGAAAGCCCGCAGCCCCAAAGTCTGGGTGGCAATGCAAGTAGTTCCCAGAGACCTTGAAAGAAAGCAAGAGTTGTTCTGGCTGCCACCTTGGCTGTGGGAGCCAGGCCAGGACGTTCGGCATATTGGAGGCCGGTGCTGGGGTAAAGTGAAAAAAAGGTGCTTTTGAGGCTAGAGTGGCCAGGAAAGCCCGCAGCCCCAAAGTCTGGGTGGCAATGCAAGTAGTTCCCAGAGACCTTGAAAGAAAGCAAGAGTTGTTCTGGCTGCCACCTTGGCTGTGGGAGCCAGGCCAGGACGTTCGGCATATTGGAGGCCGGTGCTGGGGAAAAGTGAAAAAAAGGTGCTTTTGAGGCTAGAGTGGCCAGGAAAGCCCGCAGCCCCAAAGTCTGGGTGGCAATGCAAGTAGTTCCCAGAGACCTTGAAAGAAAGCAAGCGTTGTTCTGGGTGCCACCTTGGCTGTGTGAGCCAGGCCAGGACGTTCGGCATATTGGAGGCCGGTGCTGGGAAATATGAAAAAAAGGTGCTTGTGAGGCTAGAGTGGCCAGGAAAGCCCGCAGCCCCAAAGTCTGGGTGGCAATGCAAGTAGTTCCCAGAGACCTTGAAAGAAAGCAAGAGTTGTTCTGGCTGCCACCTTGGCTGTGGGAGCCAGGCCAGGACGTTCGGCATATTGGAGGCCGGTGCTGGGGTAAAGTGAAAAAAAGATGCTTTTGAGGCTAGAGTGGCCAGGAAAGCCCGCAGCCCCAAAGTCTGGGTGGCAATGCAAGTAGTTCCCAGAGACCTTGAAAGAAAGCAAGAGTTGTTCTGGCTGCCACCTTGGGTGTGGGAGCCAGGCCAGGACGTTCGGCATATTGGAGGCCGGTGCTGGGGAAAAGTGAAAAAAAGGTGCTTTTGAGGCTAGAGTGGCCAGGAAAGCCCGCAGCCCCAAAGTCTGGGTGGCAATGCAAGTAGTTCCCAGAGACCTTGAAAGAAAGCAAGCGTTGTTCTGGGTGCCACCTTGGCTGTGTGAGCCAGGCCAGGACGTTCGGCATATTGGAGGCCGGTGCTGGGGAAAAGTGAAAAAAAGGTGCTTTTGAGGCTAGAGTGGCCAGGAAAGCCCGCAGCCCCAAAGTCTGGGTGGCAATGCAAGTAGTTCCCAGAGACCTTGAAAGAAAGCAAGAGTTGTTCTGGCTGCCACCTTGGGTGTGGGAGCCAGGCCAGGACGTTCGGCATATTGGAGGACGGTGCTAGGGAAAAGTGAAAAAAAGGTGCTTTTGAGGCTAGAGTGGCCAGGAAAGCCCACAGCCCCAAAGTCTGGGTGGCCATGCAAGTAGTTCCCAGAGACCTTGAAAGAAAGCAAGAGTTGTTCTGGCTGCCAGCTTGGCTGTGGGAGCCAGGCCAGGACGTTCGGCGTATTGGAGGCCGGTGCTGGGAAATATGAAAAAAAGGTGCTTTTGAGGCTAGAGTGGCCAGGAAAGCCCGCAGCCCCAAAGTCTGGGTGGCAATGCAAGTAGTTCCCAGAGACCTTGAAAGAAAGCAAGATTGTTCTGGCTGCCACCTTGGCTGTGGGAGCCAGGCCAGGACGTTTGGCATATTGGGCGCTGGTGCTGGGGAAAAGTGAAAAAAAGGTGCTTTTGAGGCTAGAGTGGCCAGGAAAGCCCGCAGCCCCAAAGTCTGGGTGGCAATGCAAGTAGTTCCCAGAGACCTTGAAAGAAAGCAAGAGTTGTTCTGGCTGCCACTTTGGCTATAGGAGCTAGGACATGACGTTCGGCATATTGGAGGCCGGTGCTGGGGAAAAGTGAAAAACAGGTTCTTTTGAGGAAAGAGTGGCCAGGAAAGCCCGCAGCCCCAAAGTCTGGGTGGCAATGCAAGTAGTTCCCAGAGACCTTGAAAGAAAGCAAGAGTTGTTCTGGCTGCCAGCTTTGCTATAGGAGCTAGGACAGGACGTTCGGCATATTGGAGGCCGGTGCTGGGAAATATGAAAAAAAGGTGCTTGTGAGGCTAGAGTGGCCAGGAAAGCCCGCAGCCCCAAAGTCTGGGTGGCAATGCAAGTAGTTCCCTGAGACCTTGAAAGAAAGCAAGAGTTGTTCTGGCTGCCACCTTGGCTGTGTGAGCCAGGCCAGGACGTTCGGCATATTGGAGGCCGGTGCTGGGGAAAAGTGAAAAAAAGGTGCTTTTGAGGCTAGAGTGGCCAGGAAAGCCCGCAGCCCCAAAGTCTGGGTGGCAATGCAAGTAGTTCCCAGAGACCTTGAAAGAAAGCAAGAGTTGTTCTGGCTGCCACGTTGGGTGTGGGAGCCAGGCCAGGACGTTCGGCATATTGGAGGCCGGTGCTGGGAAATATGAAAAAAAGGTGCTTTTGAGGCTAGACTGGCCAGGAAAGCCCGCAGCCCCAAAGTCTGGGTGGCAATGCAAGTAGTTTCCAGAGACCTTGAAAGAAAGCAAGCGTTGTTCTGGCTGCCAGCTTGGCTATAGGAGCTAGGACAGGACGTTCGGCATATTGGAGGACGGTGCTAGGGAAAAGTGAAAAACAGGTTCTTTTGAGGCTAGAGTGGCCAGGAAAGCCCGCAGCCCCAAAGTCTGGGTGGCAATGCAAGTAGTTCCCAGAGACCTTGAAAGAAAGCAAGAGTTGTTCTGGCTGCCAGCTTGGCTGTGGGAGCCAGGCCAGGACGTTCGGCATATTGGAGGCCGGTGCTGGGATATATGAAAAAAAGGTGCTTTTGAGGCTAGAGTGGCCAGGAAAGCCCGCAGCCCCAAAGTCTGGGTGGCAATGCAAGTAGTTCCCAGAGACCTTGAAAGAAAGCAAGAGTTGTTCTGGCTGCCAGCTTGGCTGTGGGAGCCAGGCCAGGACGTTCGGCATATTGGAGGCCGGTGCTGGGGAAAAGTGAAAACCAGGTGCTTTTGAGGCTAGAGTGGCCAGGAAAGCCCGCAGCCCCAAAGTCTGGGTGGCAATGCAAGTAGTTCCCAGAGACCTTGAAAGAAAGCAAGAG
This sequence comes from Numenius arquata, assembly GCF_964106895.1. Lineage (NCBI taxonomy): Eukaryota > Metazoa > Chordata > Aves > Charadriiformes > Scolopacidae > Numenius > Numenius arquata. The sequence goes on from NW_027414125.1 coordinate 19,198, forward strand.
TTGTTCTGGCTGCCACCTTGGCTGTGGGAGCCAGGCCAGGACGTTCGGCATATTGGAGGCCGGTGCTGGGATATATGAAAAAAAGGTGCTTTTGAGGCTAGAGTGGCCAGGAAAGCCCGCAGCCCCAAAGTCTGGGTGGCAATGCAAGTAGTTCCCAGAGACCTTGAAAGAAAGCAAGAGTTGTTCTGGCTGCCACCTTGGCTGTGGGAGCCAGGCCAGGACGTTCGGCATATTGGAGGCCGGTGCTGGGGAAAAGTGAAAAACAGGTGCTTTTGAGGCTAGAGTGGCCAGGAAAGCCCGCAGCCCCAAAGTCTGGGTGGCAATGCAAGTAGTTCCCAGAGACCTTGAAAGAAAGCAAGAGTTGTTCTGGCTGCCACCTTGGCTGTGGGAGCCAGGCCAGGACGTTCGGCATATTGGAGGACGGTGCTGGGAAATATGAAAAACAGGTGCTTTTGAGGCTAGAGTGGCCAGGAAAGCCCGCAGCCCCAAAGTCTGGGTGGCAATGCAAGTAGTTCCCAGAGACCTTGAAAGAAAGCAAGCGTTGTTCTGGCTGCCACCTTGGCTGTGGGAGCCAGGCCAGGACGTTCGGCATATTGGAGGCCGGTGCTGGGGAAAAGTGAAAAAAAGGTGCTTTTGAGGCTAGAGTGGCCAGGAAAGCCCGCAGCCCCAAAGTCTGGGTGGCAATGCAAGTAGTTCCCAGAGACCTTGAAAGAAAGCAAGCGTTGTTCTGGGTGCCACCTTGGCTGTGGGAGCCAGGCCAGGACGTTCGGCATATTGGAGGCCGGTGCTGGGGAAAAGTGAAAAAAAGGTGCTTTTGAGGCTAGAGTGGCCAGGAAAGCCCGCAGCCCCAAAGTCTGGGTGGCAATGCAAGTAGTTCCCAGAGACCTTGAAAGAAAGCAAGAGTTGTTCTGGCTGCCACCTTGGGTGTGGGAGCCAGGCCAGGACGTTCGGCATATTGGAGGACGGTGGTAGGGAAAAGTGAAAAACAGGTGCTTTTGAGGATAGAGTGGCCAGGAAAGCCCGCAGCCCCAAAGTCTGGGTGGCCATGCAAGTAGTTCCCAGAGACCTTGAAAGAAAGCAAGAGTTGTTCTGGCTGCCAGCTTGGCTGTGGGAGCCAGGCCAGGACGTTCGGCATATTGGAGGCCGGTGCTGGGATATATGAAAAAAAGGTGCTTTTGAGGCTAGAGTGGCCAGGAAAGCCCGCAGCCCCAAAGTCTGGGTGGCAATGCAAGTAGTTCCCAGAGACCTTGAAAGAAAGCAAGAGTTGTTCTGGCTGCCACCTTGGCTGTGGGAGCCAGGCCAGGACGTTCGGCATATTGGAGGCCGGTGCTGGGGAAAAGTGAAAAAAAGGTGCTTTTGAGGCTAGAGTGGCCAGGAAAGCCCGCAGCCCCAAAGTCTGGGTGGCAATGCAAGTAGTTCCCAGAGACCTTGAAAGAAAGCAAGAGTTGTTCTGGCTGCCAGCTTGGCTGTGGGAGCCAGGCCAGGACGTTCGGCATATTGGAGGCCGGTGCTGGGATATATGAAAAAAAGGTGCTTTTGAGGCTAGAGTGGCCAGGAAAGCCCGCAGCCCCAAAGTCTGGGTGGCAATGCAAGTAGTTCCCAGAGACCTTGAAAGAAAGCAAGAGTTGTTCTGGCTGCCACCTTGGCTGTGGGAGCCAGGCCAGGACGTTCGGCATATTGGAGGCCGGTGCTGGGGTAAAGTGAAAAAAAGATGCTTTTGAGGCTAGAGTGGCCAGGAAAGCCCGCAGCCCCAAAGTCTGGGTGGCAATGCAAGTAGTTCCCAGAGACCTTGAAAGAAAGCAAGAGTTGTTCTGGCTGCCACCTTGGCTGTGGGAGCCAGGCCAGGACGTTCGGCATATTGGAGGCCGGTGCTGGGGAAAAGTGAAAAAAAGGTGCTTTTGAGGCTAGAGTGGCCAGGAAAGCCCGCAGCCCCAAAGTCTGGGTGGCAATGCAAGTAGTTCCCAGAGACCTTGAAAGAAAGCAAGCGTTGTTCTGGGTGCCACCTTGGCTGTGTGAGCCAGGCCAGGACGTTCGGCATATTGGAGGCCGGTGCTGGGGAAAAGTGAAAAAAAGGTGCTTTTGAGGCTAGAGTGGCCAGGAAAGCCCGCAGCCCCAAAGTCTGGGTGGCAATGCAAGTAGTTCCCAGAGACCTTGAAAGAAAGCAAGAGTTGTTCTGGCTGCCACCTTGGCTGTGGGAGCCAGGCCAGGACGTTCGGCATATTGGAGGACGGTGGTAGGGAAAAGTGAAAAAAAGGTGCTTTTGAGGCTAGAGTGGCCAGGAAAGCCCGCAGCCCCAAAGTCTGGGTGGCCATGCAAGTAGTTCCCAGAGACCTTGAAAGAAAGCAAGAGTTGTTCTGGGTGCCAGCTTGGCTGTGGGAGCCAGGCCAGGACGTTCGGCGTATTGGAGGCCGGTGCTGGGAAATATGAAAAACAGGTGCTTTTGAGGCTAGAGTGGCCAGGAAAGCCCGCAGCCCCAAAGTCTGGGTGGCAATGCAAGTAGTTCCCAGAGACCTTGAAAGAAAGCAAGATTGTTCTGGCTGCCACCTCGGCTGTGGGAGCCAGGCCAGGACGTTTGGCATATTGGGCGCTGGTGCTGGGGAAAAGTGAAAAAAAGGTGCTTTTGAGGCTAGAGTGGCCAGGAAAGCCCGCAGCCCCAAAGTCTGGGTGGCAATGCAAGTAGTTCCCAGAGACCTTGAAAGAAAGCAAGAGTTGTTCTGGCTGCCACTTTGGCTATAGGAGCTAGGACAGGACGTTCGGCATATTGGAGGCCGGTGCTGGGGAAAAGTGAAAAACAGGTTCTTTTGAGGAAAGAGTGGCCAGGAAAGCCCGCAGCCCCAAAGTCTGGGTGGCAATGCAAGTAGTTCCCAGAGACCTTGAAAGAAAGCAAGAGTTGTTCTGGCTGCCAGCTTTGCTATAGGAGCTAGGACAGGACGTTCGGCATATTGGAGGCCGGTGCTGGGAAATATGAAAAAAAGGTGCTTGTGAGGCTAGAGTGGCCAGGAAAGCCCGCAGCCCCAAAGTCTGGGTGGCAATGCAAGTAGTTCCCAGAGACCTTGAAAGAAAGCAAGCGTTGTTCTGGCTGCCACCTTGGCTGTGTGAGCCAGGCCAGGACGTTCGGCATATTGGAGGCCGGTGCTGGGATATATGAAAAAAAGGTGCTTGTGAGGCTAGAGTGGCCAGGAAAGCCCGCAGCCCCAAAGTCTGGGTGGCAATGCAAGTAGTTCCCAGAGACCTTGAAAGAAAGCAAGCGTTGTTCTGGCTGCCACCTTGGCTGTGGGAGCCAGGCCAGGACGTTTGGCATATTGGTCGCCGGTGCTGGGGAAAAGTGAAAAACCGGTGCTTTTGAGGCTAGAGTGGCCAGGAAAGCCTGCAGCCCCAAAGTCTGGGTGGCCATGCAAGTAGTTCCCAGAGACCTTGAAAGAAAGCAAGAGTTGTTCTGGCTGCCAGCTTGGCTGTGGGAGCCAGGCCAGGACGTTCGGCGTATTGGAGGCCGGTGCTGGGAAATATGAAAAAAAGGTGCTTTTGAGGCTAGAGTGGCCAGGAAAGCCCGCAGCCCCAAAGTCTGGGTGGCAATGCAAGTAGTTCCCAGAGACCTTGAAAGAAAGCAAGATTGTTCTGGCTGCCACCTTGGCTGTGGGAGCCAGGCCAGGACGTTTGGCATATTGGGCGCTGGTGCTGGGGAAAAGTGAAAAAAAGGTGCTTTTGAGGCTAGAGTGGCCAGGAAAGCCCGCAGCCCCAAAGTCTGGGTGGCAATGCAAGTAGTTCCCAGAGACCTTGAAAGAAAGCAAGAGTTGTTCTGGCTGCCACCTTGGCTATAGGAGCTAGGACAGGACGTTCGGCATATTGGAGGACGGTGCTGGGGAAAAGTGAAAAACAGGTTCTTTTGAGGCTAGAGTGGCCAGGAAAGCCCGCAGCCCCAAAGTCTGGGTGGCAATGCAAGTAGTTCCCAGAGACCTTGAAAGAAAGCAAGAGTTGTTCTGGCTGCCACCTTGGCTATAGGAGCTAGGACAGGACGTTCGGCATATTGGAGGCCGGTGCTAGGGAAAAGTGAAAAACAGGTTCTTTTGAGGCTAGAGTGGCCAGGAAAGCCCGCAGCCCCAAAGTCTGGGTGGCAATGCAAGTAGTTCCCAGAGACCTTGAAAGAAAGCAAGAGTTGTTCTGGCTGCCACCTTGGCTGTGGGAGCCAGGCCAGGACGTTCGGCATATTGGAGGACGGTGGTAGGGAAAAGTGAAAAAAAGGTGCTTTTGAGGCTAGAGTGGCCAGGAAAGCCCGCAGCCCCAAAGTCTGGGTGGCCATGCAAGTAGTTCCCAGAGACCTTGAAAGAAAGCAAGAGTTGTTCTGGGTGCCAGCTTGGCTGTGGGAGCCAGGCCAGGACGTTCGGCGTATTGGAGGCCGGTGCTGGGAAATATGAAAAACAGGTGCTTTTGAGGCTAGAGTGGCCAGGAAAGCCCGCAGCCCCAAAGTCTGGGTGGCAATGCAAGTAGTTCCCAGAGACCTTGAAAGAAAGCAAGATTGTTCTGGCTGCCACCTCGGCTGTGGGAGCCAGGCCAGGACGTTTGGCATATTGGGCGCTGGTGCTGGGGAAAAGTGAAAAAAAGGTGCTTTTGAGGCTAGAGTGGCCAGGAAAGCCCGCAGCCCCAAAGTCTGGGTGGCAATGCAAGTAGTTCCCAGAGACCTTGAAAGAAAGCAAGAGTTGTTCTGGCTGCCACTTTGGCTATAGGAGCTAGGACAGGACGTTCGGCATATTGGAGGCCGGTGCTGGGGAAAAGTGAAAAACAGGTTCTTTTGAGGAAAGAGTGGCCAGGAAAGCCCGCAGCCCCAAAGTCTGGGTGGCAATGCAAGTAGTTCCCAGAGACCTTGAAAGAAAGCAAGAGTTGTTCTGGCTGCCAGCTTTGCTATAGGAGCTAGGACAGGACGTTCGGCATATTGGAGGCCGGTGCTGGGAAATATGAAAAAAAGGTGCTTGTGAGGCTAGAGTGGCCAGGAAAGCCCGCAGCCCCAAAGTCTGGGTGGCAATGCAAGTAGTTCCCAGAGACCTTGAAAGAAAGCAAGCGTTGTTCTGGCTGCCACCTTGGCTGTGTGAGCCAGGCCAGGACGTTCGGCATATTGGAGGCCGGTGCTGGGATATATGAAAAAAAGGTGCTTGTGAGGCTAGAGTGGCCAGGAAAGCCCGCAGCCCCAAAGTCTGGGTGGCAATGCAAGTAGTTCCCAGAGACCTTGAAAGAAAGCAAGCGTTGTTCTGGCTGCCACCTTGGCTGTGGGAGCCAGGCCAGGACGTTTGGCATATTGGTCGCCGGTGCTGGGGAAAAGTGAAAAACCGGTGCTTTTGAGGCTAGAGTGGCCAGGAAAGCCTGCAGCCCCAAAGTCTGGGTGGCCATGCAAGTAGTTCCCAGAGACCTTGAAAGAAAGCAAGAGTTGTTCTGGCTGCCAGCTTGGCTGTGGGAGCCAGGCCAGGACGTTCGGCGTATTGGAGGCCGGTGCTGGGAAATATGAAAAAAAGGTGCTTTTGAGGCTAGAGTGGCCAGGAAAGCCCGCAGCCCCAAAGTCTGGGTGGCAATGCAAGTAGTTCCCAGAGACCTTGAAAGAAAGCAAGATTGTTCTGGCTGCCACCTTGGCTGTGGGAGCCAGGCCAGGACGTTTGGCATATTGGGCGCTGGTGCTGGGGAAAAGTGAAAAAAAGGTGCTTTTGAGGCTAGAGTGGCCAGGAAAGCCCGCAGCCCCAAAGTCTGGGTGGCAATGCAAGTAGTTCCCAGAGACCTTGAAAGAAAGCAAGAGTTGTTCTGGCTGCCACCTTGGCTATAGGAGCTAGGACAGGACGTTCGGCATATTGGAGGACGGTGCTGGGGAAAAGTGAAAAACAGGTTCTTTTGAGGCTAGAGTGGCCAGGAAAGCCCGCAGCCCCAAAGTCTGGGTGGCAATGCAAGTAGTTCCCAGAGACCTTGAAAGAAAGCAAGAGTTGTTCTGGCTGCCACCTTGGCTATAGGAGCTAGGACAGGACGTTCGGCATATTGGAGGCCGGTGCTAGGGAAAAGTGAAAAACAGGTTCTTTTGAGGCTAGAGTGGCCAGGAAAGCCCGCAGCCCCAAAGTCTGGGTGGCAATGCAAGTAGTTCCCAGAGACCTTGAAAGAAAGCAAGAGTTGTTCTGGCTGCCAGCTTGGCTGTGGGAGCCAGGCCAGGAAGTTCGGCGTATTGGAGGCCGGTGCTGGGAAATATAAAAAAAAGGTGCTTGTGAGGCTAGAGTGGCCAGGAAAGCCCGCAGCCCCAAAGTCTGGGTGGCAATGCAAGTAGTTCCCTGAGACCTTGAAAGAAAGCAAGAGTTGTTCTGGCTGCCACCTTGGCTGTGGGAGCCAGGCCAGGACGTTCAGCATATTGGAGGCCGGTGCTGGGGAAAAGTGAAAAACAGGTTCTTTTGAGGCTAGAGTGGCCAGGAAAGCCCGCAGCCCCAAAGTCTGGGTGGCAATGCAAGTAGTTCCCAGAGACCTTGAAAGAAAGCAAGCGTTGTTCTGGGTGCCACGTTGGGTGTTGGAGCCAGGCCAGGACGTTCGGCATATTGGAGGCCGATGCTGGGAAATATGAAAAAAAGGTGCTTTTGAGGCTAGAGTGGCCAGGAAAGCCCGCAGCCCCAAAGTCTGTGTGGCAATGCAAGTAGTTCCCAGAGACCTTGAAAGAAAGCAAGCGTTGTTCTGGCTGCCACCTTGGCTGTGGGAGCCAGGCCAGGACGTTCGGCATATTGGAGGCCGGTGCTGGGGAAAAGTGAAAAAAAGGTGCTTTTGAGGCTAGAGTGGCCAGGAAAGCCCGCAGCCCCAAAGTCTGGGTGGCAATGCAAGTAGTTCCCAGAGACCTTGAAAGAAAGCAAGAGTTGTTCTGGCTGCCACCTTGGGTGTGGGAGCCAGGCCAGGACGTTCGGCATATTGGAGGACGGTGGTAGGGAAAAGTGAAAAAAAGGTGCTTTTGAGGCTAGAGTGGCCAGGAAAGCCCGCAGCCCCAAAGTCTGGGTGGCCATGCAAGTAGTTCCCAGAGACCTTGAAAGAAAGCAAGAGTTGTTCTGGCTGCCAGCTTGGCTGTGGGAGCCAGGCCAGGACGTTCGGCATATTGGAGGCCGGTGCTGGGGAAAAGTGAAAAACAGGTGCTTTTGAGGCTAGAGTGGCCAGGAAAGCCCGCAGCCCCAAAGTCTGGGTGGCAATGCAAGTAGTTCCCAGAGACCTTGAAAGAAAGCAAGAGTTGTTCTGGCTGCCACCTTGGCTGTGGGAGCCAGGCCAGGACGTTCAGCATATTGGAGGCCGGTGCTGGGGAAAAGTGAAAAAAAGGTGCTTTTGAGGCTAGAGTGGCCAGGAAAGCCCGCAGCCCCAAAGTCTGGGTGGCAATGCAAGTAGTTCCCAGAGACCTTGAAAGAAAGCAAGAGTTGTTCTGGCTGCCACCTTGGCTGTGGGAGCCAGGCCAGGACGTTCGGCATATTGGAGGCCGGTGCTGGGAAATATGAAAAACAGGTGCTTTTGAGGCTAGAGTGGCCAGGAAAGCCCGCAGCCCCAAAGTCTGGGTGGCAATGCAAGTAGTTCCCAGAGACCTTGAAAGAAAGCAAGAGTTGTTCTGGCTGCCACCTTGGCTGTGGGAGCCAGGCCAGGACGTTCGGCATATTGGAGGCCGGTGCTGGGGAAAAGTGAAAAAAAGGTGCTTTTGAGGCTAGAGTGGCCAGGAAAGCCCGCAGCCCCAAAGTCTGGGTGGCAATGCAAGTAGTTCCCAGAGACCTTGAAAGAAAGCAAGCGTTGTTCTGGGTGCCACCTTGGCTGTGTGAGCCAGGCCAGGACGTTCGGCATATTGGAGGCCGGTGCTGGGGAAAAGTGAAAAAAAGGTGCTTTTGAGGCTAGAGTGGCCAGGAAAGCCCGCAGCCCCAAAGTCTGGGTGGCAATGCAAGTAGTTCCCAGAGACCTTGAAAGAAAGCAAGAGTTGTTCTGGCTGCCACCTTGGCTGTGGGAGCCAGGCCAGGACGTTCGGCATATTGGAGGACGGTGGTAGGGAAAAGTGAAAAAAAGGTGCTTTTGAGGCTAGAGTGGCCAGGAAAGCCCGCAGCCCCAAAGTCTGGGTGGCCATGCAAGTAGTTCCCAGAGACCTTGAAAGAAAGCAAGAGTTGTTCTGGCTGCCAGCTTGGCTGTGGGAGCCAGGCCAGGACGTTCGGCGTATTGGAGGCCGGTGCTGGGAAATATGAAAAAAAGGTGCTTTTGAGGCTAGAGTGGCCAGGAAAGCCCGCAGCCCCAAAGTCTGGGTGGCAATGCAAGTAGTTCCCAGAGACCTTGAAAGAAAGCAAGATTGTTCTGGCTGCCACCTTGGCTGTGGGAGCCAGGCCAGGACGTTTGGCATATTGGGCGCTGGTGCTGGGGAAAAGTGAAAAAAAGGTGCTTTTGAGGCTAGAGTGGCCAGGAAAGCCCGCAGCCCCAAAGTCTGGGTGGCAATGCAAGTAGTTCCCAGAGACCTTGAAAGAAAGCAAGAGTTGTTCTGGCTGCCACTTTGGCTATAGGAGCTAGGACAGGACGTTCGGCATATTGGAGGCCGGTGCTGGGGAAAAGTGAAAAACAGGTTCTTTTGAGGAAAGAGTGGCCAGGAAAGCCCGCAGCCCCAAAGTCTGGGTGGCAATGCAAGTAGTTCCCAGAGACCTTGAAAGAAAGCAAGAGTTGTTCTGGCTGCCAGCTTTGCTATAGGAGCTAGGACAGGACGTTCGGCATATTGGAGGACGGTGCTAGGGAAAAGTGAAAAACAGGTTCTTTTGAGGCTAGAGTGGCCAGGAAAGCCCGCAGCCCCAAAGTCTGGGTGGCAATGCAAGTAGTTCCCAGAGACCTTGAAAGAAAGCAAGAGTTGTTCTGGCTGCCACCTTGGCTGTGGGAGCCAGGCCAGGACGTTTGGCATATTGGTCGCCGGTGCTGGGGAATATGAAAAAAAGGTGCTTGTGAGGCTAGAGTGGCCAGGAAAGCCCGCAGCCCCAAAGTCTGGGTGGCAATGCAAGTAGTTCCCAGAGACCTTGAAAGAAAGCAAGCGTTGTTCTGGCTGCCACCTTGGCTGTGGGAGCCAGGCCAGGACGTTCGGCATATTGGAGGCCGGTGCTGGGGAAAAGTGAAAAAGAGGTTCTTTTGAGGCTAGAGTGGCCAGGAAAGCCCGCAGCCCCAAAGTCTGGGTGGCAATGCAAGTAGTTCCCAGAGACCTTGAAAGAAAGCAAGAGTTGTTCTGGCTGCCACCTTGGCTGTGGGAGCCAGGCCAGGACGTTCGGCATATTGGAGGCCGGTGCTGGGAAATATGAAAAAAAGGTGCTTTTGAGGCTAGAGTGGCCAGGAAAGCCCGCAGCCCCAAAGTCTGGGTGGCAATGCAAGTAGTTCCCAGAGACCTTGAAAGAAAGCAAGCGTTGTTCTGGGTGCCACCTTGGCTGTGGGAGCCAGGCCAGGACGTTTGGCATATTGGTCGCCGGTGCTGGGGAAAAGTGAAAAACCGGTGCTTTTGAGGCTAGAGTGGCCAGGAAAGCCCGCAGCCCCAAAGTCTGGGTGGCAATGCAAGTTGTTCCCAGAGACCTTGAAAGAAAGCAAGAGTTGTTCTGGCTGCCAGCTTGTCTGTGGGAGCCAGGCCAGGACGTTCGGCATATTGGAGGCCGGTGCTGGGGAAAAGTGAAAAAAAGGTGCTTTTGAGGCTAGAGTGGCCAGGAAAGCCCGCAGCCCCAAAGTCTGGGTGGCAATGCAAGTAGTTCCCAGAGACCTTGAAAGAAAGCAAGAGTTGTTCTGGCTGCCACCTTGGCTGTGGGAGCCAGGCCAGGACGTTCGGGGTATTGGTCGCCGGTGCTGGGGAATATAAAAAAAAGGTGCTTTTGAGGCTAGAGTGGCCAGGAAAGCCCGCAGCCCCAAAGTCTGGGTGGCAATGCAAGTAGTTCCCAGAGACCTTGAAAGAAAGCAAGAGTTGTTCTGGCTGCCACCTTGGCTGTGGGAGCCAGGCCAGGACGTTCAGCATATTGGAGGCCGGTGCTGGGGAAAAGTGAAAAACAGGTTCTTTTGAGGCTAGAGTGGCCAGGAAAGCCCGCAGCCCCAAAGTCTGGGTGGCAATGCAAGTAGTTCCCAGAGACCTTGAAAGAAAGCAAGAGTTGTTCTGGCTGCCACCTTGGCTGTGGGAGCCAGGCCAGGACGTTCGGCATATTGGAGGCCGGTGCTGGGAAATATGAAAAAAAGGTGCTTTTGAGGCTAGAGTGGCCAGGAAAGCCCGCAGCCCCAAAGTCTGGGTGGCAATGCAAGTAGTTCCCAGAGACCTTGAAAGAAAGCAAGCGTTGTTCTGGGTGCCACCTTGGCTGTGTGAGCCAGGCAAGGACGTTCGGCATATTGGAGGCCGGTGCTGGGGAAAAGTGAAAAAAAGGTGCTTTTGAGGCTAGAGTGGCCAGGAAAGCCCGCAGCCCCAAAGTCTGGGTGGCAATGCAAGTAGTTCCCAGAGACCTTGAAAGAAAGCAAGATTGTTCTGGCTGCCACCTTGGCTGTGGGAGCCAGGCCAGGACGTTTGGCATATTGGGCGCTGGTGCTGGGGAAAAGTGAAAAAAAGGTGCTTTTGAGGCTAGAGTGGCCAGGAAAGCCCGCAGCCCCAAAGTCTGGGTGGCAATGCAAGTAGTTCCCAGAGACCTTGAAAGAAAGCAAGAGTTGTTCTGGGTGCCACCTTGGCTGTGGGAGCTAGGACAGGACGTTCGGCATATTGGAGGCCGGTGCTGGGGAAAAGTGAAAAACAGGTTCTTTTGAGGAAAGAGTGGCCAGGAAAGCCCGCAGCCCCAAAGTCTGGGTGGCAATGCAAGTAGTTCCCAGAGACCTTGAAAGAAAGCAAGAGTTGTTCTGGCTGCCAGCTTTGCTATAGGAGCTAGGACAGGACGTTCGGCATATTGGAGGACGGTGCTAGGGAAAAGTGAAAAACAGGTTCTTTTGAGGCTAGAGTGGCCAGGAAAGCCCGCAGCCCCAAAGTCTGGGTGGCAATGCAAGTAGTTCCCAGAGACCTTGAAAGAAAGCAAGAGTTGTTCTGGCTGCCAGCTTGGCTGTGGGAGCCAGGCCAGGACGTTTGGCATATTGGTCGCCGGTGCTGGGGAATATGAAAAAAAGGTGCTTGTGAGGCTAGAGTGGCCAGGAAAGCCCGCAGCCCCAAAGTCTGGGTGGCAATGCAAGTAGTTCCCAGAGACCTTGAAAGAAAGCAAGAGTTGTTCTGGCTGCCACCTTGGCTGTGGGAGCCAGGCCAGGACGTTCGGCATATTGGAGGCCGGTGCTGGGGAAAAGTGAAAAAAAGGTGCTTTTGAGGCTAGAGTGGCCAGGAAAGCCCGCAGCCCCAAAGTCTGGGTGGCAATGCAAGTAGTTCCCAGAGACCTTGAAAGAAAGCAAGAGTTGTTCTGGCTGCCACCTTGGCTATAGGAGCTAGGACAGGACGTTCGGCGTATTGGAGGCCGGTGCTGGGAAATATAAAAAAAAGGTGCTTTTGAGGCTAGAGTGGCCAGGAAAGCCCGCAGCCCCAAAGTCTGGGTGGCAATGCAAGTAGTTCCCAGAGACCCTGAAAGAAAGCAAGAGTTGTTCTGGGTGCCACCTTGGCTGTGGGAGCCAGGCCAGGACGTTCGGCATATTGGAGGCCGGTGCTGGGGAAAAGTGAAAAAGAGGTTCTTTTGAGGCTAGAGTGGCCAGGAAAGCCTGCAGCCCCAAAGTCTGGGTGGCAATGCAAGTAGTTCCCAGAGACCTTGAAAGAAAGCAAGAGTTGTTCTGGCTGCCACCTTGGCTGTGGGAGCCAGGCCAGGACGTTCGGCATATTGGAGGCCGGTGCTGGGAAATATGAAAAAAAGGTGCTTGTGAGGCTAGAGTGGCCAGGAAAGCCCGCAGCCCCAAAGTCTGGGTGGCAATGCAAGTAGTTCCCAGAGACCTTGAAAGAAAGCAAGCGTTGTTCTGGGTGCCACCTTGGCTGTGGGAGCCAGGCCAGGACGTTTGGCATATTGGTCGCCGGTGCTGGGGAAAAGTGAAAAAAAGGTGCTTTTGAGGCTAGAGTGGCCAGGAAAGCCCGCAGCCCCAAAGTCTGGGTGGCAATGCAAGTTGTTCCCAGAGACCTTGAAAGAAAGCAAGAGTTGTTCTGGCTGCCAGCTTGTCTGTGGGAGCCAGGCCAGGACGTTCGGCATATTGGAGGCCGGTGCTGGGGAAAAGTGAAAAAAAGGTGCTTTTGAGGCTAGAGTGGCCAGGAAAGCCCGCAGCCCCAAAGTCTGGGTGGCAATGCAAGTAGTTCCCAGAGACCTTGAAAGAAAGCAAGAGTTGTTCTGGCTGCCACCTTGGCTATAGGAGCTAGGACAGGACGTTCGGGGTATTGGTCGCCGGTGCTGGGAAATATAAAAAAAAGGTGCTTGTGAGGCTAGAGTGGCCAGGAAAGCCCGCAGCCCCAAAGTCTGGATGGCAATGCAAGTAGTTCCCAGAGACCTTGAAAGAAAGCAAGAGTTGTTCTGGCTGCCACCTTGGCTGTGGGAGCCAGGCCAGGACGTTCAGCATATTGGAGGCCGGTGCTGGGGAAAAGTGAAAAACAGGTTCTTTTGAGGCTAGAGTGGCCAGGAAAGCCCGCAGCCCCAAAGTCTGGGTGGCAATGCAAGTAGTTCCCAGAGACCTTGAAAGAAAGCAAGAGTTGTTCTGGCTGCCAGCTTGGCTGTGGGAGCCAGGCCAGGACGTTCGGCGTATTGGAGGCCGGTGCTGGGAAATATGAAAAAAAGGTGCTTTTGAGGCTAGAGTGGCCAGGAAAGCCCGCAGCCCCAAAGTCTGGGTGGCAATGCAAGTAGTTCCCAGAGACCTTGAAAGAAAGCAAGAGTTGTTCTGGCTGCCACCTTGGCTGTGGGAGGCAGGCCAGGACGTTCGGCATATTGGAGGCCGGTGCTGGGGAAAAGTGAAAAACAGGTTCTTTTGAGGCTAGAGTGGCCAGGAAAGCCCGCAGCCCCAAAGTCTGGGTGGCAATGCAAGTAGTTCCCAGAGACCTTGAAAGAAAGCAAGAGTTGTTCTGGCTGCCACCTTGGCTGTGGGAGCCAGGCCAGGACGTTCGGCATATTGGAGGCCGGTGCTGGGAAATATGAAAAAAAGGTGCTTTTGAGGCTAGAGTGGCCAGGAAAGCCCGCAGCCCCAAAGTCTGGGTGGCAATGCAAGTAGTTCCCAGAGACCTTGAAAGAAAGCAAGCGTTGTTCTGGGTGCCACCTTGGCTGTGGGAGCCAGGCCAGGACGTTTGGCATATTGGTCGCCGGTGCTGGGGAAAAGTGAAAAACCGGTGCTTTTGAGGCTAGAGTGGCCAGGAAAGCCCGCAGCCCCAAAGTCTGGGTGGCAATGCAAGTTGTTCCCAGAGACCTTGAAAGAAAGCAAGCGTTGTTCTGGGTGCCACCTTGGCTGTGGGAGCCAGGCCAGGACGTTCGGCATATTGGAGGCCGGTGCTGGGGAAAAGTGAAAAAAAGGTGCTTTTGAGGCTAGAGTGGCCAGGAAAGCCCGCAGCCCCAAAGTCTGGGTGGCAATGCAAGTAGTTCCCAGAGACCTTGAAAGAAAGCAAGAGTTGTTCTGGCTGCCAGCTTGGCTGTGGGAGCCAGGCCAGGACGTTCGGCGTATTGGAGGCCGGTGCTGGGAAATATGAAAAAAAGGTGCTTTTGAGGCTAGAGTGGCCAGGAAAGCCCGCAGCCCCAAAGTCTGGGTGGCAATGCAAGTAGTTCCCAGAGACCTTGAAAGAAAGCAAGAGTTGTTCTGGCTGCCAGCTTGGCTGTGGGAGCCAGGCCAGGACGTTCGGCATATTGGAGGCCGGTGCTGGGGTAAAGTGAAAAAAAGATGCTTTTGAGGCTAGAGTGGCCAGGAAAGCCCGCAGCCCCAAAGTCTGGGTGGCAATGCAAGTAGTTCCCAGAGACCTTGAAAGAAAGCAAGAGTTGTTCTGGCTGCCAGCTTGGCTGTGGGAGCCAGGCCAGGACGTTCGGCATATTGGAGGCCGGTGCTGGGGAAAAGTGAAAAACAGGTTCTTTTGAGGCTAGAGTGGCCAGGAAAGCCCGCAGCCCCAAAGTCTGGGTGGCAATGCAAGTAGTTCCCAGAGACCTTGAAAGAAAGCAAGAGTTGTTCTGGCTGCCACCTTGGCTGTGGGAGCCAGGCCAGGACATTCGGCATATTGGAGGCCGGTGCTGGGGAAAAGTGAAAACCAGGTGCTTTTGAGGCTAGAGTGGCCAGGAAAGCCCGCAGCCCCAAAGTCTGGGTGGCAATGCAAGTAGTTCCCAGAGACCTTGAAAGAAAGCAAGAGTTGTTCTGGCTGCCACCTTGGCTATAGGAGCTAGGACAGGACGTTCGGCATATTGGAGGCCGGTGCTGGGAAATATAAAAAAAAGGTGCTTGTGAGGCTAGAGTGGCCAGGAAAGCCCGCAGCCCAAAAGTCTGGGTGGCAATGCAAGTAGTTCCCAGAGACCTTGAAAGAAAGCAAGAGTTGTTCTGGCTGCCACCTTGGCTGTGGGAGCCAGGCCAGGACGTTCAGCATATTGGAGGCCGGTGCTGGGGAAAAGTGAAAAAGAGGTTCTTTTGAGGCTAGAGTGGCCAGGAAAGCCCGCAGCCCCAAAGTCTGGGTGGCAATGCAAGTAGTTCCCAGAGACCTTGAAAGAAAGCAAGAGTTGTTCTGGCTGCCACGTTGGCTGTGGGAGCCAGGCCAGGACGTTCGGCATATTGGAGGCCGGTGCTGGGAAATATGAAAAACAGGTGCTTTTGAGGCTAGAGTGGCCAGGAAAGCCCGCAGCCCCAAAGTCTGGGTGGCAATGCAAGTAGTTCCCAGAGACCTTGAAAGAAAGCAAGAGTTGTTCTGGGTGCCACCTTGGCTGTGGGAGGCAGGCCAGGACGTTCGGCATATTGGAGGCCGGTGCTGGGGAAAAGTGAAAAAAAGGTTCTTTTGAGGCTAGAGTGGCCAGGAAAGCCCGCAGCCCCAAAGTCTGGGTGGCAATGCAAGTAGTTCCCAGAGACCTTGAAAGAAAGCAAGAGTTGTTCTGGCTGCCACCTTGGGTGTGGGAGCCAGGCCAGGACGTTCGGCATATTGGGCGACGGTGCTGGGGAAAAGTGAAAAAAAGGTGCTTTTGAGGCTAGAGTGGCCAGGAAAGCCCGCAGCCCCAAAGTCTGGGTGGCAATGCAAGTAGTTCCCAGAGACCTTGAAAGAAAGCAAGAGTTGTTCTGGCTGCCAGCTTGGCTGTGGGAGCCAGGCCAGGACGTTCGGCGTATTGGAGGCCGGTGCTGGGAAATATGAAAAAAAGGTGCTTTTGAGGCTAGAGTGGCCAGGAAAGCCCGCAGCCCCAAAGTCTGGGTGGCAATGCAAGTAGTTCCCAGAGACCTTGAAAGAAAGCAAGAGTTGTTCTAGCTGCCACTTTGGCTATAGGAGCTAGGACAGGACGTTCGGCATATTGGAGGACGGTGCTAGGGAAAAGTGAAAAACAGGTTCTTTTGAGGCTAGAGTGGCCAGGAAAGCCCGCAGCCCCAAAGTCTGGGTGGCAATGCAAGTAGTTCCCAGAGACCTTGAAAGAAAGCAAGAGTTGTTCTGGCTGCCAGCTTGGCTGTGGGAGCCAGGCCAGGACGTTCGGCATATTGGAGGCCGGTGCTGGGATATATGAAAAAAAGGTGCTTTTGAGGCTAGAGTGGCCAGGAAAGCCCGCAGCCCCAAAGTCTGGGTGGCAATGCAAGTAGTTCCCAGAGACCTTGAAAGAAAGCAAGAGTTGTTCTGGCTGCCAGCTTGGCTGTGTGAGCCAGGCCAGGACGTTCGGCATATTGGAGGCCGGTGCTGGGGAAAAGTGAAAAAGAGGTTCTTTTGAGGCTAGAGTGGCCAGGAAAGCCCGCAGCCCCAAAGTCTGTGTGGCAATGCAAGTAGTTCCCAGAGACCTTGAAAGAAAGCAAGAGTTGTTCTGGCTGCCACCTTGGGTGTGGGAGCCAGGCCAGGACGTTCGGCATATTGGGCGACGGTGCTGGGGAAAAGTGAAAAAAAGGTGCTTTTGAGGCTAGAGTGGCCAGGAAAGCCCGCAGCCCCAAAGTCTGGGTGGCAATGCAAGTAGTTCCCAGAGACCTTGAAAGAAAGCAAGAGTTGTTCTGGCTGCCACCTTGGGTGTGGGAGCCAGGCCAGGACGTTCAGCATATTGGAGGCCGGTGCTGGGGAAAAGTGAAAAAAAGGTGCTTGTGAGGCTAGAGTGGCCAGGAAAGCCCGCAGCCCCAAAGTCTGGGTGGCAATGCAAGTAGTTCCCAGAGACCTTGAAAGAAAGCAAGAGTTGTTCTGGCTGCCACCTTGGCTATAGGAGCTAGGACAGGACGTTCGGCGTATTGGAGGCCGGTGCTGGGAAATATAAAAAAAAGGTGCTTTTGAGGCTAGAGTGGCCAGGAAAGCCCGCAGCCCCAAAGTCTGGGTGGCAATGCAAGTAGTTCCCAGAGACCTTGAAAGAAAGCAAGAGTTGTTCTGGCTGCCACCTTGGCTGTGTGAGCCAGGCCAGGACGTTTGGCATATTGGTCGCCGGTGCTGGGGAAAAGTGAAAAACAGGTGCTTTTGAGGATAGAGTGGCCAGGAAAGCCCGCAGCCCCAAAGTCTGGGTGGCAATGCAAGTAGTTTCCAGAGACCTTGAAAGAAAGCAAGCGTTGTTCTGGCTGCCACCTTGGCTGTGGGAGGCAGGCCAGGACGTTTGGCATATTGGTCGCCGGTGCTGGGGAAAAGTGAAAAACCGGTGCTTTTGAGGCTAGAGTGGCCAGGAAAGCCCGCAGCCCCAAAGTCTGGGTGGCAATGCAAGTAGTTCCCAGAGACCTTGAAAGAAAGCAAGAGTTGTTCTGGCTGCCAGCTTGGCTGTGGGAGCCAGGCCAGGACGTTCGGCATATTGGAGGCCGGTGCTGGGGAAAAGTGAAAAAAAGGTGCTTTTGAGGCTAGAGTGGCCAGGAAAGCCCGCAGCCCCAAAGTCTGGGTGGCAATGCAAGTAGTTCCCAGAGACCTTGAAAGAAAGCAAGAGTTGTTCTGGCTGCCAGCTTGGCTGTGTGAGCCAGGCCAGGACGTTCGGCATATTGGAGGCCGGTGCTGGGGAAAAGTGAAAAAGAGGTTCTTTTGAGGCTAGAGTGGCCAGGAAAGCCCGCAGCCCCAAAGTCTGTGTGGCAATGCAAGTAGTTCCCAGAGACCTTGAAAGAAAGCAAGAGTTGTTCTGGCTGCCACCTTGGGTGTGGGAGCCAGGCCAGGACGTTCGGCATATTGGGCGACGGTGCTGGGGAAAAGTGAAAAAAAGGTGCTTTTGAGGCTAGAGTGGCCAGGAAAGCCCGCAGCCCCAAAGTCTGGGTGGCAATGCAAGTAGTTCCCAGAGACCTTGAAAGAAAGCAAGAGTTGTTCTGGCTGCCAGCTTGGGTGTGGGAGCCAGGCCAGGACGTTCAGCATATTGGAGGCCGGTGCTGGGGAAAAGTGAAAAAAAGGTGCTTGTGAGGCTAGAGTGGCCAGGAAAGCCCGCAGCCCCAAAGTCTGGGTGGCAATGCAAGTAGTTCCCAGAGACCTTGAAAGAAAGCAAGCGTTGTTCTGGCTGCCACCTTGGCTATAGGAGCTAGGACAGGACGTTCGGCGTATTGGAGGCCGGTGCTGGGAAATATAAAAAAAAGGTGCTTTTGAGGCTAGAGTGGCCAGGAAAGCCCGCAGCCCCAAAGTCTGGGTGGCAATGCAAGTAGTTCCCAGAGACCTTGAAAGAAAGCAAGAGTTGTTCTGGCTGCCACCTTGGCTGTGTGAGCCAGGCCAGGACGTTTGGCATATTGGTCGCCGGTGCTGGGGAAAAGTGAAAAACAGGTGCTTTTGAGGATAGAGTGGCCAGGAAAGCCCGCAGCCCCAAAGTCTGGGTGGCAATGCAAGTAGTTCCCAGAGACCTTGAAAGAAAGCAAGAGTTGTTCTGGCTGCCAGCTTGGCTGTGGGAGCCAGGCCAGGACGTTCGGCGTATTGGAGGCCGGTGCTGGGAAATATGAAAAAAAGGTGCTTTTGAGGCTAGAGTGGCCAGGAAAGCCCGCAGCCCCAAAGTCTGGGTGGCAATGCAAGTAGTTCCCAGAGACCTTGAAAGAAAGCAAGAGTTGTTCTAGCTGCCACTTTGGCTATAGGAGCTAGGACAGGACGTTCGGCATATTGGAGGACGGTGCTAGGGAAAAGTGAAAAACAGGTTCTTTTGAGGCTAGAGTGGCCAGGAAAGCCCGCAGCCCCAAAGTCTGGGTGGCAATGCAAGTAGTTCCCAGAGACCTTGAAAGAAAGCAAGAGTTGTTCTGGCTGCCAGCTTGGCTGTGGGAGCCAGGCCAGGACGTTCGGCATATTGGAGGCCGGTGCTGGGGAAAAGTGAAAAAGAGGTTCTTTTGAGGCTAGAGTGGCCAGGAAAGCCCGCAGCCCCAAAGTCTGTGTGGCAATGCAAGTAGTTCCCAGAGACCTTGAAAGAAAGCAAGAGTTGTTCTGGCTGCCACCTTGGGTGTGGGAGCCAGGCCAGGACGTTCGGCATATTGGGCGACGGTGCTGGGGAAAAGTGAAAAAAAGGTGCTTTTGAGGCTAGAGTGGCCAGGAAAGCCCGCAGCCCCAAAGTCTGGGTGGCAATGCAAGTAGTTCCCAGAGACCTTGAAAGAAAGCAAGAGTTGTTCTGGCTGCCACCTTGGGTGTGGGAGCCAGGCCAGGACGTTCAGCATATTGGAGGCCGGTGCTGGGGAAAAGTGAAAAAAAGGTGCTTGTGAGGCTAGAGTGGCCAGGAAAGCCCGCAGCCCCAAAGTCTGGGTGGCAATGCAAGTAGTTCCCAGAGACCTTGAAAGAAAGCAAGAGTTGTTCTGGCTGCCAGCTTGGCTGTGTGAGCCAGGCCAGGACGTTCGGCATATTGGAGGCCGGTGCTGGGGAAAAGTGAAAAAGAGGTTCTTTTGAGGCTAGAGTGGCCAGGAAAGCCCGCAGCCCCAAAGTCTGTGTGGCAATGCAAGTAGTTCCCAGAGACCTTGAAAGAAAGCAAGAGTTGTTCTGGCTGCCACCTTGGGTGTGGGAGCCAGGCCAGGACGTTCGGCATATTGGGCGACGGTGCTGGGGAAAAGTGAAAAAAAGGTGCTTTTGAGGCTAGAGTGGCCAGGAAAGCCCGCAGCCCCAAAGTCTGGGTGGCAATGCAAGTAGTTCCCAGAGACCTTGAAAGAAAGCAAGAGTTGTTCTGGCTGCCACCTTGGGTGTGGGAGCCAGGCCAGGACGTTCAGCATATTGGAGGCCGGTGCTGGGGAAAAGTGAAAAAAAGGTGCTTGTGAGGCTAGAGTGGCCAGGAAAGCCCGCAGCCCCAAAGTCTGGGTGGCAATGCAAGTAGTTCCCAGAGACCTTGAAAGAAAGCAAGAGTTGTTCTGGCTGCCACCTTGGCTATAGGAGCTAGGACAGGACGTTCGGCGTATTGGAGGCCGGTGCTGGGAAATATAAAAAAAAGGTGCTTTTGAGGCTAGAGTGGCCAGGAAAGCCCGCAGCCCCAAAGTCTGGGTGGCAATGCAAGTAGTTCCCAGAGACCTTGAAAGAAAGCAAGAGTTGTTCTGGCTGCCACCTTGGCTGTGTGAGCCAGGCCAGGACGTTTGGCATATTGGTCGCCGGTGCTGGGGAAAAGTGAAAAACAGGTGCTTTTGAGGATAGAGTGGCCAGGAAAGCCCGCAGCCCCAAAGTCTGGGTGGCAATGCAAGTAGTTTCCAGAGACCTTGAAAGAAAGCAAGCGTTGTTCTGGCTGCCACCTTGGCTGTGGGAGCCAGGCCAGGACGTTTGGCATATTGGTCGCCGGTGCTGGGGAAAAGTGAAAAACAGGTGCTTTTGAGGCTAGAGTGGCCAGGAAAGCCCGCAGCCCCAAAGTCTGGGTGGCAATGCAAGTAGTTCCCAGAGACCTTGAAAGAAAGCAAGAGTTGTTCTGGCTGCCAGCTTGGCTGTGGGAGCCAGGCCAGGACGTTCGGCATATTGGAGGCCGGTGCTGGGGAAAAGTGAAAAAAAGGTGCTTTTGAGGCTAGAGTGGCCAGGAAAGCCCGCAGCCCCAAAGTCTGGGTGGCAATGCAAGTAGTTCCCAGAGACCTTGAAAGAAAGCAAGAGTTGTTCTGGCTGCCAGCTTGGCTGTGTGAGCCAGGCCAGGACGTTCGGCATATTGGAGGCCGGTGCTGGGGAAAAGTGAAAAAGAGGTTCTTTTGAGGCTAGAGTGGCCAGGAAAGCCCGCAGCCCCAAAGTCTGTGTGGCAATGCAAGTAGTTCCCAGAGACCTTGAAAGAAAGCAAGAGTTGTTCTGGCTGCCACCTTGGGTGTGGGAGCCAGGCCAGGACGTTCGGCATATTGGGCGACGGTGCTGGGGAAAAGTGAAAAAAAGGTGCTTTTGAGGCTAGAGTGGCCAGGAAAGCCCGCAGCCCCAAAGTCTGGGTGGCAATGCAAGTAGTTCCCAGAGACCTTGAAAGAAAGCAAGAGTTGTTCTGGCTGCCACCTTGGGTGTGGGAGCCAGGCCAGGACGTTCAGCATATTGGAGGCCGGTGCTGGGGAAAAGTGAAAAAAAGGTGCTTGTGAGGCTAGAGTGGCCAGGAAAGCCCGCAGCCCCAAAGTCTGGGTGGCAATGCAAGTAGTTCCCAGAGACCTTGAAAGAAAGCAAGAGTTGTTCTGGCTGCCACCTTGGCTATAGGAGCTAGGACAGGACGTTCGGCGTATTGGAGGCCGGTGCTGGGAAATATAAAAAAAAGGTGCTTTTGAGGCTAGAGTGGCCAGGAAAGCCCGCAGCCCCAAAGTCTGGGTGGCAATGCAAGTAGTTCCCAGAGACCTTGAAAGAAAGCAAGAGTTGTTCTGGCTGCCAGCTTGGCTGTGGGAGCCAGGCCAGGACGTTTGGCATATTGGTCGCCGGTGCTGGGGAAAAGTGAAAAACAGGTGCTTTTGAGGATAGAGTGGCCAGGAAAGCCCGCAGCCCCAAAGTCTGGGTGGCAATGCAAGTAGTTTCCAGAGACCTTGAAAGAAAGCAAGCGTTGTTCTGGCTGCCACCTTGGCTGTGGGAGGCAGGCCAGGACGTTTGGCATATTGGTCGCCGGTGCTGGGGAAAAGTGAAAAACCGGTGCTTTTGAGGCTAGAGTGGCCAGGAAAGCCCGCAGCCCCAAAGTCTGGGTGGCAATGCAAGTAGTTCCCAGAGACCTTGAAAGAAAGCAAGAGTTGTTCTGGCTGCCAGCTTGGCTGTGGGAGCCAGGCCAGGACGTTCGGCATATTGGAGGCCGGTGCTGGGGAAAAGTGAAAAAAAGGTGCTTTTGA
This sequence comes from Numenius arquata, assembly GCF_964106895.1. Taxonomy (NCBI): domain Eukaryota; kingdom Metazoa; phylum Chordata; class Aves; order Charadriiformes; family Scolopacidae; genus Numenius; species Numenius arquata. The sequence continues at coordinate 40,429 of NW_027414125.1, forward strand.
GGCTAGAGTGGCCAGGAAAGCCCGCAGCCCCAAAGTCTGGGTGGCAATGCAAGTAGTTCCCAGAGACCTTGAAAGAAAGCAAGAGTTGTTCTGGCTGCCACCTTGGCTATAGGAGCTAGGACAGGACGTTCGGCATATTGGAGGCCGGTGCTGGGAAATATAAAAAAAAGGTGCTTGTGAGGCTAGAGTGGCCAGGAAAGCCCGCAGCCCAAAAGTCTGGGTGGCAATGCAAGTAGTTCCCAGAGACCTTGAAAGAAAGCAAGAGTTGTTCTGGGTGCCACCTTGGCTGTGGGAGCCAGGCCAGGACGTTCGGCATATTGGAGGCCGGTGCTGGGGAAAAGTGAAAAAAAGGTTCTTTTGAGGCTAGAGTGGCCAGGAAAGCCCGCAGCCCCAAAGTCTGGGTGGCAATGCAAGTAGTTCCCAGAGACCTTGAAAGAAAGCAAGCGTTGTTCTGGGTGCCACCTTGGCTGTGGGAGCCAGGCCAGGACGTTCGGCATATTGGTCGCCGGTGCTGGGGAAAAGTGAAAAACAGGTGCTTTTGAGGCTAGAGTGGCCAGGAAAGCCCGCAGCCCCAAAGTCTGGGTGGCAATGCAAGTAGTTCCCAGAGACCTTGAAAGAAAGCAAGAGTTGTTCTGGCTGCCACCTTGGCTGTGGGAGCCAGGCCAGGACGTTCGGCATATTGGGCGACGGTGCTGGGGAAAAGTGAAAAAAAGGTGCTTTTGAGGCTAGAGTGGCCAGGAAAGCCCGCAGCCCCAAAGTCTGGGTGGCAATGCAAGTAGTTCCCAGAGACCTTGAAAGAAAGCAAGAGTTGTTCTGGCTGTCACCTTGGCTGTGGGAGCCAGGCCAGGACGTTCGGCGTATTGGAGGCCGGTGCTGGGAAAAGTGAAAAAAAGGTGCTTTTGAGGCTAGAGTGGCCAGGAAAGCCCGCAGCCCCAAAGTCTGGGTGGCAATGCAAGTAGTTCCCAGAGACCTTGAAAGAAAGCAAGAGTTGTTCTGGCTGCCACCTTGGGTGTGGGAGCCAGGCCAGGACGTTCGGCATATTGGGCGACGGTGCTGGGGAAAAGTGAAAAAAAGGTGCTTTTGAGGCTAGAGTGGCCAGGAAAGCCCGCAGCCCCAAAGTCTGGGTGGCAATGCAAGTAGTTCCCAGAGACCTTGAAAGAAAGCAAGAGTTGTTCTGGCTGCCACCTTGGCTGTGGGAGCCAGGCCAGGACGTTCAGCATATTGGAGGCCGGTGCTGGGGAAAAGTGAAAAAAAGGTGCTTTTGAGGCTAGAGTGGCCAGGAAAGCCCGCAGCCCCAAAGTCTGGGTGGCAATGCAAGTAGTTCCCAGAGACCTTGAAAGAAAGCAAGAGTTGTTCTGGCTGCCACCTTGGCTATAGGAGCTAGGACAGGACGTTCGGCGTATTGGAGGCCGGTGCTGGGAAATATAAAAAAAAGGTGCTTGTGAGGCTAGAGTGGCCAGGAAAGCCCGCAGCCCCAAAGTCTGGGTGGCAATGCAAGTAGTTCCCAGAGACCTTGAAAGAAAGCAAGAGTTGTTCTGGCTGCCACCTTGGCTGTGGGAGCCAGGCCAGGACGTTTGGCATATTGGTCGCCGGTGCTGGGGAAAAGTGAAAAACAGGTGCTTTTGAGGATAGAGTGGCCAGGAAAGCCCGCAGCCCCAAAGTCTGGGTGGCAATGCAAGTAGTTTCCAGAGACCTTGAAAGAAAGCAAGCGTTGTTCTGGCTGCCACCTTGGCTGTTGGAGGCAGGCCAGGACGTTTGGCATATTGGTCGCCGGTGCTGGGGAAAAGTGAAAAACCGGTGCTTTTGAGGCTAGAGTGGCCAGGAAAGCCCGCAGCCCCAAAGTCTGGGTGGCAATGCAAGTAGTTCCCAGAGACCTTGAAAGAAAGCAAGAGTTGTTCTGGCTGCCACCTTGGCTGTGGGAGCCAGGCCAGGACGTTCGGCATATTGGAGGCCGGTGCTGGGGAAAAGTGAAAAAAAGGTGCTTTTGAGGCTAGAGTGGCCAGGAAAGCCCGCAGCCCCAAAGTCTGGGTGGCAATGCAAGTAGTTCCCAGAGACCTTGAAAGAAAGCAAGAGTTGTTCTGGCTGCCACCTTGGCTATAGGAGCTAGGACAGGACGTTCGGCATATTGGAGGCCGGTGCTGGGAAATATAAAAAAAAGGTGCTTGTGAGGCTAGAGTGGCCAGGAAAGCCCGCAGCCCAAAAGTCTGGGTGGCAATGCAAGTAGTTCCCAGAGACCTTGAAAGAAAGCAAGAGTTGTTCTGGGTGCCACCTTGGCTGTGGGAGCCAGGCCAGGACGTTCGGCATATTGGAGGCCGGTGCTGGGGAAAAGTGAAAAAAAGGTTCTTTTAGGGCTAGAGTGGCCAGGAAAGCCCGCAGCCCCAAAGTCTGGGTGGCAATGCAAGTAGTTCCCAGAGACCTTGAAAGAAAGCAAGCGTTGTTCTGGGTGCCACCTTGGCTGTGGGAGCCAGGCCAGGACGTTCAGCATATTGGAGGCCGGTGCTGGGGAAAAGTGAAAAAAAGGTGCTTTTGAGGCTAGAGTGGCCAGGAAAGCCCGCAGCCCCAAAGTCTGGGTGGCAATGCAAGTAGTTCCCAGAGACCTTGAAAGAAAGCAAGAGTTGTTCTGGCTGCCACCTTGGCTATAGGAGCTAGGACAGGACGTTCGGCGTATTGGAGGCCGGTGCTGGGAAATATAAAAAAAAGGTGCTTGTGAGGCTAGAGTGGCCAGGAAAGCCCGCAGCCCCAAAGTCTGGGTGGCAATGCAAGTAGTTCCCAGAGACCTTGAAAGAAAGCAAGAGTTGTTCTGGCTGCCACCTTGGCTGTGGGAGCCAGGCCAGGACGTTTGGCATATTGGTCGCCGGTGCTGGGGAAAAGTGAAAAACAGGTGCTTTTGAGGATAGAGTGGCCAGGAAAGCCCGCAGCCCCAAAGTCTGGGTGGCAATGCAAGTAGTTTCCAGAGACCTTGAAAGAAAGCAAGCGTTGTTCTGGCTGCCACCTTGGCTGTTGGAGGCAGGCCAGGACGTTTGGCATATTGGTCGCCGGTGCTGGGGAAAAGTGAAAAACCGGTGCTTTTGAGGCTAGAGTGGCCAGGAAAGCCCGCAGCCCCAAAGTCTGGGTGGCAATGCAAGTAGTTCCCAGAGACCTTGAAAGAAAGCAAGAGTTGTTCTGGCTGCCACCTTGGCTGTGGGAGCCAGGCCAGGACGTTCGGCATATTGGAGGCCGGTGCTGGGGAAAAGTGAAAAAAAGGTGCTTTTGAGGCTAGAGTGGCCAGGAAAGCCCGCAGCCCCAAAGTCTGGGTGGCAATGCAAGTAGTTCCCAGAGACCTTGAAAGAAAGCAAGAGTTGTTCTGGCTGCCACCTTGGCTATAGGAGCTAGGACAGGACGTTCGGCATATTGGAGGCCGGTGCTGGGAAATATAAAAAAAAGGTGCTTGTGAGGCTAGAGTGGCCAGGAAAGCCCGCAGCCCAAAAGTCTGGGTGGCAATGCAAGTAGTTCCCAGAGACCTTGAAAGAAAGCAAGAGTTGTTCTGGGTGCCACCTTGGCTGTGGGAGCCAGGCCAGGACGTTCGGCATATTGGAGGCCGGTGCTGGGGAAAAGTGAAAAAAAGGTTCTTTTAGGGCTAGAGTGGCCAGGAAAGCCCGCAGCCCCAAAGTCTGGGTGGCAATGCAAGTAGTTCCCAGAGACCTTGAAAGAAAGCAAGCGTTGTTCTGGGTGCCACCTTGGCTGTGGGAGCCAGGCCAGGACGTTTGGCATATTGGTCGCCGGTGCTGGGGAAAAGTGAAAAAAAGGTGCTTTTGAGGCTAGAGTGGCCAGGAAAGCCCGCAGCCCCAAAGTCTGGGTGGCAATGCAAGTAGTTCCCAGAGACCTTGAAAGAAAGCAAGAGTTGTTCTGGCTGCCACCTTGGCTGTGGGAGCCAGGCCAGGACGTTCGGCATATTGGGCGACGGTGCTGGGGAAAAGTGAAAAAAAGGTGCTTTTGAGGCTAGAGTGGCCAGGAAAGCCCGCAGCACCAAAGTCTGGGTGGCAATGCAAGTAGTTCCCAGAGACCTTGAAAGAAAGCAAGAGTTGTTCTGGCTGTCACCTTGGCTGTGGGAGCCAGGCCAGGACGTTCGGCGTATTGGAGGCCGGTGCTGGGAAAAGTGAAAAAAAGGTGCTTTTGAGGCTAGAGTGGCCAGGAAAGCCCGCAGCCCCAAAGTCTGGGTGGCAATGCAAGTAGTTCCCAGAGACCTTGAAAGAAAGCAAGAGTTGTTCTGGCTGCCACCTTGGCTATAGGAGCTAGGACAGGACGTTCGGCATATTGGAGGACGGTGCTGGGGAAAAGTGAAAAACAGGTGCTTTTGAGGCTAGAGTGGCCAGGAAAGCCCGCAGCCCCAAAGTCTGGGTGGCAATGCAAGTAGTTCCCAGAGACCTTGAAAGAAAGCAAGAGTTGTTCTGGCTGCCAGCTTGGCTGTGGGAGCCAGGCCAGGACGTTCGGCATATTGGAGGCCGGTGCTGGGAAATATGAAAAAAAGGTGCTTTTGAGGCTAGAGTGGCCAGGAAAGCCCGCAGCCCCAAAGTCTGGGTGGCAATGCAAGTAGTTCCCAGAGACCTTGAAAGAAAGCAAGAGTTGTTCTGGCTGCCACCTTGGCTGTGTGAGCCAGGCCAGGACGTTTGGCATATTGGTCGCCGGTGCTGGGGAAAAGTGAAAAACAGGTGCTTTTGAGGATAGAGTGGCCAGGAAAGCCCGCAGCCCCAAAGTCTGTGTGGCAATGCAAGTAGTTTCCAGAGACCTTGAAAGAAAGCAAGCGTTGTTCTGGCTGCCACTTTGGCTGTGGGAGGCAGGCCAGGACGTTTGGCATATTGGTCGCCGGTGCTGGGGAAAAGTGAAAAACCGGTGCTTTTGAGGCTAGAGTGGCCAGGAAAGCCCGCAGCCCCAAAGTCTGGGTGGCAATGCAAGTAGTTCCCAGAGACCTTGAAAGAAAGCAAGAGTTGTTCTGGCTGCCACCTTGGCTGTGGGAGCCAGGCCAGGACGTTCGGCATATTGGAGGCCGGTGCTGGGGAAAAGTGAAAAAAAGGTGCTTTTGAGGCTAGAGTGGCCAGGAAAGCCCGCAGCCCCAAAGTCTGGGTGGCAATGCAAGTAGTTCCCAGAGACCTTGAAAGAAAGCAAGAGTTGTTCTGGCTGCCACCTTGGCTGTGGGAGCCAGGCCAGGACGTTCAGCATATTGGAGGCCGGTGCTGGGGAAAAGTGAAAAACAGGTGCTTTTGAGGCTAGAGTGGCCAGGAAAGCCCGCAGCCCCAAAGTCTGGGTGGCAATGCAAGTAGTTCCCAGAGACCTTGAAAGAAAGCAAGAGTTGTTCTGGCTGCCACCTTGGCTATAGGAGCTAGGACAGGACGTTCGGCATATTGGAGGCCGGTGCTGGGAAATATGAAAAAAAGGTGCTTGTGAGGCTAGAGTGGCCAGGAAAGCCCGCAGCCCCAAAGTCTGGGTGGCAATGCAAGTAGTTCCCAGAGACCTTGAAAGAAAGCAAGATTGTTCTGGCTGCCACCTTGGCTGTGGGAGCCAGGCCAGGACGTTCGGCGTATTGGAGGCCGGTGCTGGGAAAAGTGAAAAAAAGGTGCTTTGAGGCTAGAGTGGCCAGGAAAGCCCGCAGCCCCAAAGTCTGGGTGGCAATGCAAGTAGTTCCCAGAGACCTTGAAAGAAAGCAAGAGTTGTTCTGGCTGCCACCTTGGCTATAGGAGCTAGGACAGGACGTTCGGCATATTGGAGGACGGTGCTGGGGAAAAGTGAAAAACAGGTGCTTTTGAGGCTAGAGTGGCCAGGAAAGCCCGCAGCCCCAAAGTCTGGGTGGCAATGCAAGTAGTTCCCAGAGACCTTGAAAGAAAGCAAGAGTTGTTCTGGCTGCCAGCTTGGCTGTGGGAGCCAGGCCAGGACGTTCGGCATATTGGAGGCCGGTGCTGGGAAATATGAAAAAAAGGTGCTTTTGAGGCTAGAGTGGCCAGGAAAGCCCGCAGCCCCAAAGTCTGGGTGGCAATGCAAGTAGTTCCCAGAGACCTTGAAAGAAAGCAAGAGTTGTTCTGGCTGCCACCTTGGCTGTGTGAGCCAGGCCAGGACGTTTGGCATATTGGTCGCCGGTGCTGGGGAAAAGTGAAAAACAGGTGCTTTTGAGGATAGAGTGGCCAGGAAAGCCCGCAGCCCCAAAGTCTGGGTGGCAATGCAAGTAGTTTCCAGAGACCTTGAAAGAAAGCAAGCGTTGTTCTGGCTGCCACTTTGGCTGTGGGAGGCAGGCCAGGACGTTTGGCATATTGGTCGCCGGTGCTGGGGAAAAGTGAAAAACCGGTGCTTTTGAGGCTAGAGTGGCCAGGAAAGCCCGCAGCCCCAAAGTCTGGGTGGCAATGCAAGTAGTTCCCAGAGACCTTGAAAGAAAGCAAGAGTTGTTCTGGCTGCCACCTTGGCTGTGGGAGCCAGGCCAGGACGTTCGGCATATTGGAGGCCGGTGCTGGGGAAAAGTGAAAAAAAGGTGCTTTTGAGGCTAGAGTGGCCAGGAAAGCCCGCAGCCCCAAAGTCTGGGTGGCAATGCAAGTAGTTCCCAGAGACCTTGAAAGAAAGCAAGAGTTGTTCTGGCTGCCACCTTGGCTATAGGAGCTAGGACAGGACGTTCGGCATATTGGAGGCCGGTGCTGGGAAATATAAAAAAAAGGTGCTTGTGAGGCTAGAGTGGCCAGGAAAGCCCGCAGCCCAAAAGTCTGGGTGGCAATGCAAGTAGTTCCCAGAGACCTTGAAAGAAAGCAAGAGTTGTTCTGGCTGCCACCTTGGCTGTGGGAGCCAGGCCAGGACGTTCGGCATATTGGAGGCCGGTGCTGGGGAAAAGTGAAAAAAAGGTTCTTTTGAGGCTAGAGTGGCCAGGAAAGCCCGCAGCCCCAAAGTCTGGGTGGCAATGCAAGTAGTTCCCAGAGACCTTGAAAGAAAGCAAGCGTTGTTCTGGCTGCCACCTTGGCTGTGGGAGCCAGGCCAGGACGTTCGGCATATTGGTCGCCGGTGCTGGGGAAAAGTGAAAAACAGGTGCTTTTGAGGCTAGAGTGGCCAGGAAAGCCCGCAGCCCCAAAGTCTGGGTGGCAATGCAAGTAGTTCCCAGAGACCTTGAAAGAAAGCAAGAGTTGTTCTGGCTGCCACCTTGGCTGTGGGAGCCAGGCCAGGACGTTCGGCATATTGGGCGACGGTGCTGGGGAAAAGTGAAAAAAAGGTGCTTTTGAGGCTAGAGTGGCCAGGAAAGCCCGCAGCCCCAAAGTCTGGGTGGCAATGCAAGTAGTTCCCAGAGACCTTGAAAGAAAGCAAGAGTTGTTCTGGCTGTCACCTTGGCTGTGGGAGCCAGGCCAGGACGTTCGGCGTATTGGAGGCCGGTGCTGGGAAAAGTGAAAAAAAGGTGCTTTTGAGGCTAGAGTGGCCAGGAAAGCCCGCAGCCCCAAAGTCTGGGTGGCAATGCAAGTAGTTCCCAGAGACCTTGAAAGAAAGCAAGAGTTGTTCTGGCTGCCACCTTGGGTGTGGGAGCCAGGCCAGGACGTTCGGCATATTGGGCGACGGTGCTGGGGAAAAGTGAAAAAAAGGTGCTTTTGAGGCTAGAGTGGCCAGGAAAGCCCGCAGCCCCAAAGTCTGGGTGGCAATGCAAGTAGTTCCCAGAGACCTTGAAAGAAAGCAAGAGTTGTTCTGGCTGCCACCTTGGGTGTGGGAGCCAGGCCAGGACGTTCAGCATATTGGAGGCCGGTGCTGGGAAAAGTGAAAAAAAGGTGCTTGTGAGGCTAGAGTGGCCAGGAAAGCCCGCAGCCCCAAAGTCTGGGTGGCAATGCAAGTAGTTCCCAGAGACCTTGAAAGAAAGCAAGAGTTGTTCTGGCTGCCACCTTGGCTATAGGAGCTAGGCCAGGACGTTCGGCGTATTGGAGGCCGGTGCTGGGAAATATAAAAAAAAGGTGCTTGTGAGGCTAGAGTGGCCAGGAAAGCCCGCAGCCCCAAAGTCTGGGTGGCAATGCAAGTAGTTCCCAGAGACCTTGAAAGAAAGCAAGAGTTGTTCTGGCTGCCACTTTGGCTATAGGAGCTAGGACAGGACGTTCGGCATATTGGGCGACGGTGCTGGGGAAAAGTGAAAAACAGGTTCTTTTGAGGAAAGAGTGGCCAGGAAAGCCCGCAGCCCCAAAGTCTGTGTGGCAATGCAAGTAGTTCCCAGAGACCTTGAAAGAAAGCAAGAGTTGTTCTGGCTGCCACCTTGGCTATAGGAGCTAGGACAGGACGTTCGGCATATTGGAGGACGGTGCTGGGGAAAAGTGAAAAACAGGTGCTTTTGAGGCTAGAGTGGCCAGGAAAGCCCGCAGCCCCAAAGTCTGGGTGGCAATGCAAGTAGTTCCCAGAGACCTTGAAAGAAAGCAAGAGTTGTTCTGGCTGCCAGCTTGGCTGTGGGAGCCAGGCCAGGACGTTCGGCATATTGGAGGCCGGTGCTGGGAAATATGAAAAAAAGGTGCTTTTGAGGCTAGAGTGGCCAGGAAAGCCCGCAGCCCCAAAGTCTGGGTGGCAATGCAAGTAGTTCCCAGAGACCTTGAAAGAAAGCAAGAGTTGTTCTGGCTGCCACCTTGGCTGTGTGAGCCAGGCCAGGACGTTTGGCATATTGGTCGCCGGTGCTGGGGAAAAGTGAAAAACAGGTGCTTTTGAGGATAGAGTGGCCAGGAAAGCCCGCAGCCCCAAAGTCTGGGTGGCAATGCAAGTAGTTTCCAGAGACCTTGAAAGAAAGCAAGCGTTGTTCTGGCTGCCACTTTGGCTGTGGGAGGCAGGCCAGGACGTTTGGCATATTGGTCGCCGGTGCTGGGGAAAAGTGAAAAACCGGTGCTTTTGAGGCTAGAGTGGCCAGGAAAGCCCGCAGCCCCAAAGTCTGGGTGGCAATGCAAGTAGTTCCCAGAGACCTTGAAAGAAAGCAAGAGTTGTTCTGGCTGCCACCTTGGCTGTGGGAGCCAGGCCAGGACGTTCGGCATATTGGAGGCCGGTGCTGGGGAAAAGTGAAAAAAAGGTGCTTTTGAGGCTAGAGTGGCCAGGAAAGCCCGCAGCCCCAAAGTCTGGGTGGCAATGCAAGTAGTTCCCAGAGACCTTGAAAGAAAGCAAGAGTTGTTCTGGCTGCCACCTTGGCTATAGGAGCTAGGACAGGACGTTCGGCATATTGGAGGCCGGTGCTGGGAAATATAAAAAAAAGGTGCTTGTGAGGCTAGAGTGGCCAGGAAAGCCCGCAGCCCAAAAGTCTGGGTGGCAATGCAAGTAGTTCCCAGAGACCTTGAAAGAAAGCAAGAGTTGTTCTGGCTGCCACCTTGGCTGTGGGAGCCAGGCCAGGACGTTCGGCATATTGGAGGCCGGTGCTGGGGAAAAGTGAAAAAAAGGTTCTTTTGAGGCTAGAGTGGCCAGGAAAGCCCGCAGCCCCAAAGTCTGGGTGGCAATGCAAGTAGTTCCCAGAGACCTTGAAAGAAAGCAAGCGTTGTTCTGGCTGCCACCTTGGCTGTGGGAGCCAGGCCAGGACGTTCGGCATATTGGTCGCCGGTGCTGGGGAAAAGTGAAAAACAGGTGCTTTTGAGGCTAGAGTGGCCAGGAAAGCCCGCAGCCCCAAAGTCTGGGTGGCAATGCAAGTAGTTCCCAGAGACCTTGAAAGAAAGCAAGAGTTGTTCTGGCTGCCACCTTGGCTGTGGGAGCCAGGCCAGGACGTTCGGCATATTGGGCGACGGTGCTGGGGAAAAGTGAAAAAAAGGTGCTTTTGAGGCTAGAGTGGCCAGGAAAGCCCGCAGCCCCAAAGTCTGGGTGGCAATGCAAGTAGTTCCCAGAGACCTTGAAAGAAAGCAAGAGTTGTTCTGGCTGTCACCTTGGCTGTGGGAGCCAGGCCAGGACGTTCGGCGTATTGGAGGCCGGTGCTGGGAAAAGTGAAAAAAAGGTGCTTTTGAGGCTAGAGTGGCCAGGAAAGCCCGCAGCCCCAAAGTCTGGGTGGCAATGCAAGTAGTTCCCAGAGACCTTGAAAGAAAGCAAGAGTTGTTCTGGCTGCCACCTTGGGTGTGGGAGCCAGGCCAGGACGTTCGGCATATTGGGCGACGGTGCTGGGGAAAAGTGAAAAAAAGGTGCTTTTGAGGCTAGAGTGGCCAGGAAAGCCCGCAGCCCCAAAGTCTGGGTGGCAATGCAAGTAGTTCCCAGAGACCTTGAAAGAAAGCAAGAGTTGTTCTGGCTGCCACCTTGGGTGTGGGAGCCAGGCCAGGACGTTCAGCATATTGGAGGCCGGTGCTGGGGAAAAGTGAAAAAAAGGTGCTTGTGAGGCTAGAGTGGCCAGGAAAGCCCGCAGCCCCAAAGTCTGGGTGGCAATGCAAGTAGTTCCCAGAGACCTTGAAAGAAAGCAAGAGTTGTTCTGGCTGCCACCTTGGCTATAGGAGCTAGGACAGGACGTTCGGCGTATTGGAGGCCGGTGCTGGGAAATATAAAAAAAAGGTGCTTGTGAGGCTAGAGTGGCCAGGAAAGCCCGCAGCCCCAAAGTCTGGGTGGCAATGCAAGTAGTTCCCAGAGACCTTGAAAGAAAGCAAGAGTTGTTCTGGCTGCCACTTTGGCTATAGGAGCTAGGACAGGACGTTCGGCATATTGGGCGACGGTGCTGGCGAAAAGTGAAAAACAGGTTCTTTTGAGGAAAGAGTGGCCAGGAAAGCCCGCAGCCCCAAAGTCTGTGTGGCAATGCAAGTAGTTCCCAGAGACCTTGAAAGAAAGCAAGAGTTGTTCTGGCTGCCACCTTGGCTATAGGAGCTAGGACAGGACGTTCGGCATATTGGGCGACGGTGCTGGGGAAAAGTGAAAAAAAGGTGCTTTTGAGGCTAGAGTGGCCAGGAAAGCCCGCAGCCCCAAAGTCTGGGTGGCAATGCAAGTAGTTCCCAGAGACCTTGAAAGAAAGCAAGAGTTGTTCTGGCTGCCAGCTTGGCTGTGGGAGCCAGGCCAGGACGTTCGGCATATTGGAGGCCGGTGCTGGGAAATATGAAAAAAAGGTGCTTTTGAGGCTAGAGTGGCCAGGAAAGCCCGCAGCCCCAAAGTCTGGGTGGCAATGCAAGTAGTTCCCAGAGACCTTGAAAGAAAGCAAGAGTTGTTCTGGCTGCCACCTTGGCTGTGTGAGCCAGGCCAGGACGTTTGGCATATTGGTCGCCGGTGCTGGGGAAAAGTGAAAAACAGGTGCTTTTGAGGATAGAGTGGCCAGGAAAGCCCGCAGCCCCAAAGTCTGGGTGGCAATGCAAGTAGTTTCCAGAGACCTTGAAAGAAAGCAAGCGTTGTTCTGGCTGCCACTTTGGCTGTGGGAGGCAGGCCAGGACGTTTGGCATATTGGTCGCCGGTGCTGGGGAAAAGTGAAAAACCGGTGCTTTTGAGGCTAGAGTGGCCAGGAAAGCCCGCAGCCCCAAAGTCTGGGTGGCAATGCAAGTAGTTCCCAGAGACCTTGAAAGAAAGCAAGAGTTGTTCTGGCTGCCACCTTGGCTGTGGGAGCCAGGCCAGGACGTTCGGCATATTGGAGGCCGGTGCTGGGGAAAAGTGAAAAAAAGGTGCTTTTGAGGCTAGAGTGGCCAGGAAAGCCCGCAGCCCCAAAGTCTGGGTGGCAATGCAAGTAGTTCCCAGAGACCTTGAAAGAAAGCAAGAGTTGTTCTGGCTGCCACCTTGGCTGTGTGAGCCAGGCCAGGACGTTTGGCATATTGGTCGCCGGTGCTGGGGAAAAGTGAAAAACAGGTGCTTTTGAGGCTAGAGTGGCCAGGAAAGCCCGCAGCCCCAAAGTCTGTGTGGCAATGCAAGTAGTTTCCAGAGACCTTGAAAGAAAGCAAGCGTTGTTCTGGCTGCCAGCTTGGCTGTGGGAGGCAGGCCAGGACGTTTGGCATATTGGTCGCCGGTGCTGGGGAAAAGTGAAAAACCGGTGCTTTTGAGGCTAGAGTGGCCAGGAAAGCCCGCAGCCCCAAAGTCTGGGTGGCAATGCAAGTAGTTCCCAGAGACCTTGAAAGAAAGCAAGAGTTGTTCTGGCTGCCACCTTGGCTGTGGGAGCCAGGCCAGGACGTTCGGCATATTGGAGGCCGGTGCTGGGGAAAAGTGAAAAAAAGGTGCTTTTGAGGCTAGAGTGGCCAGGAAAGCCCGCAGCCCCAAAGTCTGGGTGGCAATGCAAGTAGTTCCCAGAGACCTTGAAAGAAAGCAAGCGTTGTTCTGGGTGCCTCCTTGGCTATAGGAGCTAGGACAGGACGTTCGGCATATTGGAGGCCGGTGCTGGGAAATATAAAAAAAAGGTGCTTGTGAGGCTAGAGTGGCCAGGAAAGCCCGCAGCCCAAAAGTCTGGGTGGCAATGCAAGTAGTTCCCAGAGACCTTGAAAGAAAGCAAGAGTTGTTCTGGGTGCCACCTTGGCTGTGGGAGCCAGGCCAGGACGTTCGGCATATTGGAGGCCGGTGCTGGGGAAAAGTGAAAAAAAGGTGCTTTTGAGGCTAGAGTGGCCAGGAAAGCCCGCAGCCCCAAAGTCTGGGTGGCAATGCAAGTAGTTCCCAGAGACCTTGAAAGAAAGCAAGCGTTGTTCTGGCTGCCACCTTGGCTGTGGGAGCCAGGCCAGGACGTTTGGCATATTGGTCGCCGGTGCTGGGGAAAAGTGAAAAACAGGTGCTTTTGAGGCTAGAGTGGCCAGGAAAGCCCGCAGCCCCAAAGTCTGGGTGGCAATGCAAGTAGTTCCCAGAGACCTTGAAAGAAAGCAAGAGTTGTTCTGGCTGCCACCTTGGCTGTGGGAGCCAGGCCAGGACGTTCGGCATATTGGGCGACGGTGCTGGGGAAAAGTGAAAAAAAGGTGCTTTTGAGGCTAGAGTGGCCAGGAAAGCCCGCAGCCCCAAAGTCTGGGTGGCAATGCAAGTAGTTCCCAGAGACCTTGAAAGAAAGCAAGAGTTGTTCTGGCTGTCACCTTGGCTGTGGGAGCCAGGCCAGGACGTTCGGCGTATTGGAGGCCGGTGCTGGGAAAAGTGAAAAAAAGGTGCTTTTGAGGCTAGAGTGGCCAGGAAAGCCCGCAGCCCCAAAGTCTGGGTGGCAATGCAAGTAGTTCCCAGAGACCTTGAAAGAAAGCAAGAGTTGTTCTGGCTGCCACCTTGGGTGTGGGAGCCAGGCCAGGACGTTCGGCATATTGGGCGACGGTGCTGGGGAAAAGTGAAAAAAAGGTGCTTTTGAGGCTAGAGTGGCCAGGAAAGCCCGCAGCCCCAAAGTCTGGGTGGCAATGCAAGTAGTTCCCAGAGACCTTGAAAGAAAGCAAGAGTTGTTCTGGCTGCCACCTTGGGTGTGGGAGCCAGGCCAGGACGTTCAGCATATTGGAGGCCGGTGCTGGGGAAAAGTGAAAAAAAGGTGCTTTTGAGGCTAGAGTGGCCAGGAAAGCCCGCAGCCCCAAAGTCTGGGTGGCAATGCAAGTAGTTCCCAGAGACCTTGAAAGAAAGCAAGAGTTGTTCTGGCTGCCACCTTGGCTATAGGAGCTAGGACAGGACGTTCGGCGTATTGGAGGCCGGTGCTGGGAAATATAAAAAAAAGGTGCTTGTGAGGCTAGAGTGGCCAGGAAAGCCCGCAGCCCCAAAGTCTGGGTGGCAATGCAAGTAGTTCCCAGAGACCTTGAAAGAAAGCAAGAGTTGTTCTGGCTGCCACTTTGGCTATAGGAGCTAGGACAGGACGTTCGGCATATTGGGCGACGGTGCTGGGGAAAAGTGAAAAACAGGTTCTTTTGAGGAAAGAGTGGCCAGGAAAGCCCGCAGCCCCAAAGTCTGTGTGGCAATGCAAGTAGTTCCCAGAGACCTTGAAAGAAAGCAAGAGTTGTTCTGGCTGCCACCTTGGCTATAGGAGCTAGGACAGGACGTTCGGCATATTGGAGGACGGTGCTAGGGAAAAGTGAAAAAAAGGTGCTTTTGAGGCTAGAGTGGCCAGGAAAGCCCGCAGCCCCAAAGTCTGGGTGGCAATGCAAGTAGTTCCCAGAGACCTTGAAAGAAAGCAAGAGTTGTTCTGGCTGCCACCTTGGCTGTGGGAGCCAGGCCAGGACGTTTGGCATATTGGTCGCCGGTGCTGGGGAAAAGTGAAAAACAGGTGCTTTTGAGGATAGAGTGGCCAGGAAAGCCCGCAGCCCCAAAGTCTGGGTGGCAATGCAAGTAGTTTCCAGAGACCTTGAAAGAAAGCAAGCGTTGTTCTGGCTGCCACCTTGGCTGTGGGAGGCAGGCCAGGACGTTTGGCATATTGGTCGCCGGTGCTGGGGAAAAGTGCAAAACCGGTGCTTTTGAGGCTAGAGTGGCCAGGAAAGCCCGCAGCCCCAAAGTCTGGGTGGCAATGCAAGTAGTTCCCAGAGACCTTGAAAGAAAGCAAGAGTTGTTCTGGCTGCCACCTTGGCTGTGGGAGCCAGGCCAGGACGTTCGGCATATTGGAGGCCGGTGCTGGGGAAAAGTGAAAAAAAGGTGCTTTTGAGGCTAGAGTGGCCAGGAAAGCCCGCAGCCCCAAAGTCTGGGTGGCAATGCAAGTAGTTCCCAGAGACCTTGAAAGAAAGCAAGAGTTGTTCTGGCTGCCACCTTGGCTGTGTGAGCCAGGCCAGGACGTTTGGCATATTGGTCGCCGGTGCTGGGGAAAAGTGAAAAACAGGTGCTTTTGAGGCTAGAGTGGCCAGGAAAGCCCGCAGCCCCAAAGTCTGTGTGGCAATGCAAGTAGTTTCCAGAGACCTTGAAAGAAAGCAAGCGTTGTTCTGGCTGCCAGCTTGGCTGTGGGAGGCAGGCCAGGACGTTTGGCATATTGGTCGCCGGTGCTGGGGAAAAGTGAAAAACCGGTGCTTTTGAGGCTAGAGTGGCCAGGAAAGCCCGCAGCCCCAAAGTCTGGGTGGCAATGCAAGTAGTTCCCAGAGACCTTGAAAGAAAGCAAGAGTTGTTCTGGCTGCCACCTTGGCTGTGGGAGCCAGGCCAGGACGTTCGGCATATTGGAGGCCGGTGCTGGGGAAAAGTGAAAAAAAGGTGCTTTTGAGGCTAGAGTGGCCAGGAAAGCCCGCAGCCCCAAAGTCTGGGTGGCAATGCAAGTAGTTCCCAGAGACCTTGAAAGAAAGCAAGCGTTGTTCTGGGTGCCACCTTGGCTATAGGAGCTAGGACAGGACGTTCGGCATATTGGAGGCCGGTGCTGGGAAATATAAAAAAAAGGTGCTTGTGAGGCTAGAGTGGCCAGGAAAGCCCGCAGCCCAAAAGTCTGGGTGGCAATGCAAGTAGTTCCCAGAGACCTTGAAAGAAAGCAAGAGTTGTTCTGGGTGCCACCTTGGCTGTGGGAGCCAGGCCAGGACGTTCGGCATATTGGAGGCCGGTGCTGGGGAAAAGTGAAAAAAAGGTGCTTTTGAGGCTAGAGTGGCCAGGAAAGCCCGCAGCCCCAAAGTCTGGGTGGCAATGCAAGTAGTTCCCAGAGACCTTGAAAGAAAGCAAGCGTTGTTCTGGCTGCCACCTTGGCTGTGGGAGCCAGGCCAGGACGTTTGGCATATTGGTCGCCGGTGCTGGGGAAAAGTGAAAAACAGGTGCTTTTGAGGCTAGAGTGGCCAGGAAAGCCCGCAGCCCCAAAGTCTGGGTGGCAATGCAAGTAGTTCCCAGAGACCTTGAAAGAAAGCAAGAGTTGTTCTGGCTGCCACCTTGGCTGTGGGAGCCAGGCCAGGACGTTCGGCATATTGGGCGACGGTGCTGGGGAAAAGTGAAAAAAAGGTGCTTTTGAGGCTAGAGTGGCCAGGAAAGCCCGCAGCCCCAAAGTCTGGGTGGCAATGCAAGTAGTTCCCAGAGACCTTGAAAGAAAGCAAGAGTTGTTCTGGCTGTCACCTTGGCTGTGGGAGCCAGGCCAGGACGTTCGGCGTATTGGAGGCCGGTGCTGGGAAAAGTGAAAAAAAGGTGCTTTTGAGGCTAGAGTGGCCAGGAAAGCCCGCAGCCCCAAAGTCTGGGTGGCAATGCAAGTAGTTCCCAGAGACCTTGAAAGAAAGCAAGAGTTGTTCTGGCTGCCACCTTGGGTGTGGGAGCCAGGCCAGGACGTTCGGCATATTGGGCGACGGTGCTGGGGAAAAGTGAAAAAAAGGTGCTTTTGAGGCTAGAGTGGCCAGGAAAGCCCGCAGCCCCAAAGTCTGGGTGGCAATGCAAGTAGTTCCCAGAGACCTTGAAAGAAAGCAAGAGTTGTTCTGGCTGCCACCTTGGGTGTGGGAGCCAGGCCAGGACGTTCAGCATATTGGAGGCCGGTGCTGGGGAAAAGTGAAAAAAAGGTGCTTTTGAGGCTAGAGTGGCCAGGAAAGCCCGCAGCCCCAAAGTCTGGGTGGCAATGCAAGTAGTTCCCAGAGACCTTGAAAGAAAGCAAGAGTTGTTCTGGCTGCCACCTTGGCTATAGGAGCTAGGACAGGACGTTCGGCGTATTGGAGGCCGGTGCTGGGAAATATAAAAAAAAGGTGCTTGTGAGGCTAGAGTGGCCAGGAAAGCCCGCAGCCCCAAAGTCTGGGTGGCAATGCAAGTAGTTCCCAGAGACCTTGAAAGAAAGCAAGAGTTGTTCTGGCTGCCACTTTGGCTATAGGAGCTAGGACAGGACGTTCGGCATATTGGGCGACGGTGCTGGGGAAAAGTGAAAAACAGGTTCTTTTGAGGAAAGAGTGGCCAGGAAAGCCCGCAGCCCCAAAGTCTGTGTGGCAATGCAAGTAGTTCCCAGAGACCTTGAAAGAAAGCAAGAGTTGTTCTGGCTGCCACCTTGGCTATAGGAGCTAGGACAGGACGTTCGGCATATTGGAGGACGGTGCTAGGGAAAAGTGAAAAAAAGGTGCTTTTGAGGCTAGAGTGGCCAGGAAAGCCCGCAGCCCCAAAGTCTGGGTGGCAATGCAAGTAGTTCCCAGAGACCTTGAAAGAAAGCAAGAGTTGTTCTGGCTGCCACCTTGGCTGTGGGAGCCAGGCCAGGACGTTTGGCATATTGGTCGCCGGTGCTGGGGAAAAGTGAAAAACAGGTGCTTTTGAGGATAGAGTGGCCAGGAAAGCCCGCAGCCCCAAAGTCTGGGTGGCAATGCAAGTAGTTTCCAGAGACCTTGAAAGAAAGCAAGCGTTGTTCTGGCTGCCACCTTGGCTGTGGGAGGCAGGCCAGGACGTTTGGCATATTGGTCGCCGGTGCTGGGGAAAAGTGCAAAACCGGTGCTTTTGAGGCTAGAGTGGCCAGGAAAGCCCGCAGCCCCAAAGTCTGGGTGGCAATGCAAGTAGTTCCCAGAGACCTTGAAAGAAAGCAAGAGTTGTTCTGGCTGCCACGTTGGCTGTGGGAGCCAGGCCAGGACGTTCGGCATATTGGAGGCCGGTGCTGGGGAAAAGTGAAAAAAAGGTGCTTTTGAGGCTAGAGTGGCCAGGAAAGCCCGCAGCCCCAAAGTCTGGGTGGCAATGCAAGTAGTTCCCAGAGACCTTGAAAGAAAGCAAGAGTTGTTCTGGCTGCCACCTTGGCTATAGGAGCTAGGACAGGACGTTCGGCGTATTGGAGGCCGGTGCTGGGAAATATAAAAAAAAGGTGCTTGTGAGGCTAGAGTGGCCAGGAAAGCCCGCAGCCCCAAAGTCTGGGTGGCAATGCAAGTAGTTCCCAGAGACCTTGAAAGAAAGCAAGAGTTGTTCTGGCTGCCACCTTGGCTGTGGGAGCCAGGCCAGGACGTTCGGCGTATTGGAGGCCGGTGCTGGGGTAAAGTGAAAAACAGGTGCTTTTGAGGCTAGAGTGGCCAGGAAAGCCCGCAGCCCCAAAGTCTGGGTGGCAATGCAAGTAGTTCCCAGAGACCTTGAAAGAAAGCAAGAGTTGTTCTGGGTGCCACCTTGGCTGTGGGAGCCAGGCCAGGACGTTCGGCATATTGGAGGACGGTGCTGGGAAATATGAAAAACAGGTGCTTTTGAGGCTAGAGTGGCCAGGAAAGCCCGCAGCCCCAAAGTCTGGGTGGCAATGCAAGTAGTTCCCAGAGACCTTGAAAGAAAGCAAGAGTTGTTCTGGCTGCCACCTTGGCTGTGGGAGCCAGGCCAGGACGTTCGGCATATTGGAGGCCGGTGCTGGGGAAAAGTGAAAAACAGGTGCTTTTGAGGCTAGAGTGGCCAGGAAAGCCCGCAGCCCCAAAGTCTGGGTGGCAATGCAAGTAGTTCCCAGAGACCTTGAAAGAAAGCAAGCGTTGTTCTGGGTGCCACCTTGGCTGTGGGAGCCAGGCCAGGACGTTCGGCATATTGGAGGCCGGTGCTGGGGAAAAGTGAAAAAAAGGTGCTTTTGAGGCTAGAGTGGCCAGGAAAGCCCGCAGCCCCAAAGTCTGGGTGGCAATGCAAGTAGTTCCCAGAGACCTTGAAAGAAAGCAAGCGTTGTTCTGGCTGCCACCTTGGCTGTGGGAGCCAGGCCAGGACGTTTGGCATATTGGGCGCTGGTGCTGGGGAAAAGTGAAAAACAGGTGCTTTTGAGGCTAGAGTGGCCAGGAAAGCCCGCAGCCCCAAAGTCTGGGTGGCAATGCAAGTAGTTCCCAGAGACCTTGAAAGAAAGCAAGAGTTGTTCTGGCTGCCACTTTGGCTATAGGAGCTAGGACAGGACGTTCGGCATATTGGAGGACGGTGCTGGGGAAAAGTGAAAAACAGGTTCTTTTGAGGCTAGAGTGGCCAGGAAAGCCCGCAGCCCCAAAGTCTGGGTGGCAATGCAAGTAGTTCCCAGAGACCTTGAAAGAAAGCAAGAGTTGTTCTGGCTGCCACGTTGGCTGTGGGAGCCAGGCCAGGACGTTCGGCATATTGGAGGCCGGTGCTGGGAAATATGAAAAACAGGTGCTTTTGAGGCTAGAGTGGCCAGGAAAGCCCGCAGCCCCAAAGTCTGGGTGGCAATGCAAGTAGTTCCCAGAGACCTTGAAAGAAAGCAAGAGTTGTTCTGGCTGCCAGCTTGGCTGTGGGAGCCAGGCCAGGACGTTCGGCATATTGGAGGCCGGTGCTGGGGAAAAGTGAAAAAAAGGTGCTTTTGAGGCTAGAGTGGCCAGGAAAGCCCGCAGCCCCAAAGTCTGGGTGGCAATGCAAGTAGTTCCCAGAGACCTTGAAAGAAAGCAAGCGTTGTTCTGGGTGCCACCTTGGCTGTGGGAGCCAGGCCAGGACGTTCGGCATATTGGAGGCCGGTGCTGGGGAAAAGTGAAAAAAAGGTGCTTTTGAGGCTAGAGTGGCCAGGAAAGCCCGCAGCCCCAAAGTCTGGGTGGCAATGCAAGTAGTTCCCAGAGACCTTGAAAGAAAGCAAGAGTTGTTCTGGCTGCCACCTTGGCTGTGGGAGCCAGGCCAGGACGTTTGGCATATTGGGCGCTGGTGCTGGGGTAAAGTGAAAAACAGGTGCTTTTGAGGCTAGAGTGGCCAGGAAAGCCCGCAGCCCCAAAGTCTGGGTGGCAATGCAAGTAGTTCCCAGAGACCTTGAAAGAAAGCAAGAGTTGTTCTGGCTGCCACTTTGGCTATAGGAGCTAGGACAGGACGTTCGGCATATTGGAGGACGGTGCTGGGGAAAAGTGAAAAACAGGTTCTTTTGAGGCTAGAGTGGCCAGGAAAGCCCGCAGCCCCAAAGTCTGGGTGGCAATGCAAGTAGTTCCCAGAGACCTTGAAAGAAAGCAAGAGTTGTTCTGGCTGCCACGTTGGCTGTGGGAGCCAGGCCAGGACGTTCGGCATATTGGAGGCCGGTGCTGGGAAATATGAAAAACAGGTGCTTTTGAGGCTAGAGTGGCCAGGAAAGCCCGCAGCCCCAAAGTCTGGGTGGCAATGCAAGTAGTTCCCAGAGACCTTGAAAGAAAGCAAGAGTTGTTCTGGCTGCCAGCTTGGCTGTGGGAGCCAGGCCAGGACGTTCGGCATATTGGAGGCCGGTGCTGGGGAAAAGTGAAAAAAAGGTGCTTTTGAGGCTAGAGTGGCCAGGAAAGCCCGCAGCCCCAAAGTCTGGGTGGCAATGCAAGTAGTTCCCAGAGACCTTGAAAGAAAGCAAGCGTTGTTCTGGGTGCCACCTTGGCTGTGGGAGCCAGGCCAGGACGTTCGGCATATTGGAGGCCGGTGCTGGGGAAAAGTGAAAAAAAGGTGCTTTTGAGGCTAGAGTGGCCAGGAAAGCCCGCAGCCCCAAAGTCTGGGTGGCAATGCAAGTAGTTCCCAGAGACCTTGAAAGAAAGCAAGAGTTGTTCTGGCTGCCACCTTGGCTGTGGGAGCCAGGCCAGGACGTTCGGCATATTGGGCGACGGTTCTGGGGAAAAGTGAAAAAATGGTGCTTTTGAGGCTAGAGTGGCCAGGAAAGCCCGCAGCCCCAAAGTCTGGGTGGCAATGCAAGTAGTTCCCAGAGACCTTGAAAGAAAGCAAGAGTTGTTCTGGCTGTCACCTTGGCTGTGGGAGCCAGGCCAGGACGTTCGGCGTATTGGAGGCCGGTGCTGGGAAATATGAAAAACAGGTGCTTTTGAGGCTAGAGTGGCCAGGAAAGCCCGCAGCCCCAAAGTCTGGGTGGCAATGCAAGTAGTTCCCAGAGACCTTGAAAGAAAGCAAGAGTTGTTCTGGCTGCCACTTTGGCTATAGGAGCTAGGAGAGGAAGTTCGGCATATTGGAGGACGGTGCTGGGGAAAAGTGAAAAACAGGTTCTTTTGAGGCTAGAGTGGCCAGGAAAGCCCGCAGCCCCAAAGTCTGGGTGGCAATGCAAGTAGTTCCCAGAGACCTTGAAAGAAAGCAAGAGTTGTTCTGGCTGCCACGTTGGCTGTGGGAGCCAGGCCAGGACGTTCGGCATATTGGAGGCCGGTGCTGGGATATATGAAAAAAAGGTGCTTTTGAGGCTAGAGTGGCCAGGAAAGCCCGCAGCCCCAAAGTCTGGGTGGCAATGCAAGTAGTTCCCAGAGACCTTGAAAGAAAGCAAGAGTTGTTCTGGCTGCCAGCTTGGCTGTGGGAGCCAGGCCAGGACGTTCGGCATATTGGAGGCCGGTGCTGGGGAAAAGTGAAAAACAGGTTCTTTTGAGGCTAGAGTGGCCAGGAAAGCCCGCAGCCCCAAAGTCTGGGTGGCAATGCAAGTAGTTCCCAGAGACCTTGAAAGAAAGCAAGAGTTGTTCTGGCTGCCACCTTGGGTGTGGGAGCCAGGCCAGGACGTTCGGCATATTGGGCGACGGTGCTGGGGAAAAGTGAAAAAAAGGTGCTTTTGAGGCTAGAGTGGCCAGGAAAGCCCGCAGCCCCAAAGTCTGGGTGGCAATGCAAGTAGTTCCCAGAGACCTTGAAAGAAAGCAAGAGTTGTTCTGGCTGCCACCTTGGGTGTGGGAGCCAGGCCAGGACGTTCAGCATATTGGAGGCCGGTGCTGGGGAAAAGTGAAAAAAAGGTGCTTTTGAGGCTAGAGTGGCCAGGAAAGCCCGCAGCCCCAAAGTCTGGGTGGCAATGCAAGTAGTTCCCAGAGACCTTGAAAGAAAGCAAGAGTTGTTCTGGCTGCCACTTTGGCTATAGGAGCTAGGACAGGACGTTCGGCATATTGGAGGACGGTGCTAGGGAAAAGTGAAAAACAGGTTCTTTTGAGGCTAGAGTGGCCAGGAAAGCCCGCAGCCCCAAAGTCTGGGTGGCAATGCAAGTAGTTCCCAGAGACCTTGAAAGAAAGCAAGCGTTGTTCTGGGTGCCACCTTGGCTGTGGGAGCCAGGCCAGGACGTTCGGCATATTGGAGGCCGGTGCTGGGGAAAAGTGAAAAAAAGGTGCTTTTGAGGCTAGAGTGGCCAGGAAAGCCCGCAGCCCCAAAGTCTGGGTGGCAATGCAAGTAGTTCCCAGAGACCTTGAAAGAAAGCAAGCGTTGTTCTGGCTGCCACCTTGGCTGTGGGAGCCAGGCCAGGACGTTTGGCATATTGGGCGCTGGTGCTGGGGAAAAGTGAAAAACAGGTGCTTTTGAGGCTAGAGTGGCCAGGAAAGCCCGCAGCCCCAAAGTCTGGGTGGCAATGCAAGTAGTTCCCAGAGACCTTGAAAGAAAGCAAGAGTTGTTCTGGCTGCCACTTTGGCTATAGGAGCTAGGACAGGACGTTCGGCATATTGGAGGACGGTGCTGGGGAAAAGTGAAAAACAGGTTCTTTTGAGGCTAGAGTGGCCAGGAAAGCCCGCAGCCCCAAAGTCTGGGTGGCAATGCAAGTAGTTCCCAGAGACCTTGAAAGAAAGCAAGAGTTGTTCTGGCTGCCACGTTGGCTGTGGGAGCCAGGCCAGGACGTTCGGCATATTGGAGGCCGGTGCTGGGAAATATGAAAAACAGGTGCTTTTGAGGCTAGAGTGGCCAGGAAAGCCCGCAGCCCCAAAGTCTGGGTGGCAATGCAAGTAGTTCCCAGAGACCTTGAAAGAAAGCAAGAGTTGTTCTGGCTGCCAGCTTGGCTGTGGGAGCCAGGCCAGGACGTTCGGCATATTGGAGGCCGGTGCTGGGGAAAAGTGAAAAAAAGGTGCTTTTGAGGCTAGAGTGGCCAGGAAAGCCCGCAGCCCCAAAGTCTGGGTGGCAATGCAAGTAGTTCCCAGAGACCTTGAAAGAAAGCAAGCGTTGTTCTGGGTGCCACCTTGGCTGTGGGAGCCAGGCCAGGACGTTCGGCATATTGGAGGCCGGTGCTGGGGAAAAGTGAAAAAAAGGTGCTTTTGAGGCTAGAGTGGCCAGGAAAGCCCGCAGCCCCAAAGTCTGGGTGGCAATGCAAGTAGTTCCCAGAGACCTTGAAAGAAAGCAAGAGTTGTTCTGGCTGCCACCTTGGCTGTGGGAGCCAGGCCAGGACGTTTGGCATATTGGGCGCTGGTGCTGGGGTAAAGTGAAAAACAGGTGCTTTTGAGGCTAGAGTGGCCAGGAAAGCCCGCAGCCCCAAAGTCTGGGTGGCAATGCAAGTAGTTCCCAGAGACCTTGAAAGAAAGCAAGAGTTGTTCTGGCTGCCACTTTGGCTATAGGAGCTAGGACAGGACGTTCGGCATATTGGAGGACGGTGCTGGGGAAAAGTGAAAAACAGGTTCTTTTGAGGCTAGAGTGGCCAGGAAAGCCCGCAGCCCCAAAGTCTGGGTGGCAATGCAAGTAGTTCCCAGAGACCTTGAAAGAAAGCAAGAGTTGTTCTGGCTGCCACGTTGGCTGTGGGAGCCAGGCCAGGACGTTCGGCATATTGGAGGCCGGTGCTGGGAAATATGAAAAACAGGTGCTTTTGAGGCTAGAGTGGCCAGGAAAGCCCGCAGCCCCAAAGTCTGGGTGGCAATGCAAGTAGTTCCCAGAGACCTTGAAAGAAAGCAAGAGTTGTTCTGGCTGCCAGCTTGGCTGTGGGAGCCAGGCCAGGACGTTCGGCATATTGGAGGCCGGTGCTGGGGAAAAGTGAAAAAAAGGTGCTTTTGAGGCTAGAGTGGCCAGGAAAGCCCGCAGCCCCAAAGTCTGGGTGGCAATGCAAGTAGTTCCCAGAGACCTTGAAAGAAAGCAAGCGTTGTTCTGGGTGCCACCTTGGCTGTGGGAGCCAGGCCAGGACGTTCGGCATATTGGAGGCCGGTGCTGGGGAAAAGTGAAAAAAAGGTGCTTTTGAGGCTAGAGTGGCCAGGAAAGCCCGCAGCCCCAAAGTCTGGGTGGCAATGCAAGTAGTTCCCAGAGACCTTGAAAGAAAGCAAGAGTTGTTCTGGCTGCCACCTTGGCTGTGGGAGCCAGGCCAGGACGTTCGGCATATTGGGCGACGGTTCTGGGGAAAAGTGAAAAAATGGTGCTTTTGAGGCTAGAGTGGCCAGGAAAGCCCGCAGCCCCAAAGTCTGGGTGGCAATGCAAGTAGTTCCCAGAGACCTTGAAAGAAAGCAAGAGTTGTTCTGGCTGTCACCTTGGCTGTGGGAGCCAGGCCAGGACGTTCGGCGTATTGGAGGCCGGTGCTGGGAAATATGAAAAACAGGTGCTTTTGAGGCTAGAGTGGCCAGGAAAGCCCGCAGCCCCAAAGTCTGGGTGGCAATGCAAGTAGTTCCCAGAGACCTTGAAAGAAAGCAAGAGTTGTTCTGGCTGCCACTTTGGCTATAGGAGCTAGGAGAGGAAGTTCGGCATATTGGAGGACGGTGCTGGGGAAAAGTGAAAAACAGGTTCTTTTGAGGCTAGAGTGGCCAGGAAAGCCCGCAGCCCCAAAGTCTGGGTGGCAATGCAAGTAGTTCCCAGAGACCTTGAAAGAAAGCAAGAGTTGTTCTGGCTGCCACGTTGGCTGTGGGAGCCAGGCCAGGACGTTCGGCATATTGGAGGCCGGTGCTGGGATATATGAAAAAAAGGTGCTTTTGAGGCTAGAGTGGCCAGGAAAGCCCGCAGCCCCAAAGTCTGGGTGGCAATGCAAGTAGTTCCCAGAGACCTTGAAAGAAAGCAAGAGTTGTTCTGGCTGCCAGCTTGGCTGTGGGAGCCAGGCCAGGACGTTCGGCATATTGGAGGCCGGTGCTGGGGAAAAGTGAAAAACAGGTTCTTTTGAGGCTAGAGTGGCCAGGAAAGCCCGCAGCCCCAAAGTCTGGGTGGCAATGCAAGTAGTTCCCAGAGACCTTGAAAGAAAGCAAGAGTTGTTCTGGCTGCCACCTTGGGTGTGGGAGCCAGGCCAGGACGTTCGGCATATTGGGCGACGGTGCTGGGGAAAAGTGAAAAAAAGGTGCTTTTGAGGCTAGAGTGGCCAGGAAAGCCCGCAGCCCCAAAGTCTGGGTGGCAATGCAAGTAGTTCCCAGAGACCTTGAAAGAAAGCAAGAGTTGTTCTGGCTGCCACCTTGGGTGTGGGAGCCAGGCCAGGACGTTCAGCATATTGGAGGCCGGTGCTGGGGAAAAGTGAAAAAAAGGTGCTTTTGAGGCTAGAGTGGCCAGGAAAGCCCGCAGCCCCAAAGTCTGGGTGGCAATGCAAGTAGTTCCCAGAGACCTTGAAAGAAAGCAAGAGTTGTTCTGGCTGCCACTTTGGCTATAGGAGCTAGGACAGGACGTTCGGCATATTGGAGGACGGTGCTAGGGAAAAGTGAAAAACAGGTTCTTTTGAGGCTAGAGTGGCCAGGAAAGCCCGCAGCCCCAAAGTCTGGGTGGCAATGCAAGTAGTTCCCAGAGACCTTGAAAGAAAGCAAGAGTTGTTCTGGCTGCCACGTTGGCTGTGGGAGCCAGGCCAGGACGTTCGGCATATTGGAGGCCGGTGCTGGGAAATATGAAAAACAGGTGCTTTTGAGGCTAGAGTGGCCAGGAAAGCCCGCAGCCCCAAAGTCTGGGTGGCAATGCAAGTAGTTCCCAGAGACCTTGAAAGAAAGCAAGAGTTGTTCTGGCTGCCACCTTGGCTGTGGGAGCCAGGCCAGGACGTTCGGCATATTGGAGGCCGGTGCTGGGGAAAAGTGAAAAACAGGTGCTTTTGAGGCTAGAGTGGCCAGGAAAGCCCGCAGCCCCAAAGTCTGGGTGGCAATGCAAGTAGTTCCCAGAGACCTTGAAAGAAAGCAAGCGTTGTTCTGGGTGCCACCTTGGCTGTGGGAGCCAGGCCAGGACGTTCGGCATATTGGAGGCCGGTGCTGGGGAAAAGTGAAAAAAAGGTGCTTTTGAGGCTAGAGTGGCCAGGAAAGCCCGCAGCCCCAAAGTCTGGGTGGCAATGCAAGTAGTTCCCAGAGACCTTGAAAGAAAGCAAGAGTTGTTCTGGCTGCCACTTTGGCTATAGGAGCTAGGACAGGACGTTCGGCATATTGGAGGACGGTGCTAGGGAAAAGTGAAAAACAGGTTCTTTTGAGGCTAGAGTGGCCAGGAAAGCCCGCAGCCCCAAAGTCTGGGTGGCAATGCAAGTAGTTCCCAGAGACCTTGAAAGAAAGCAAGAGTTGTTCTGGCTGCCAGCTTGGCTGTGGGAGCCAGGCCAGGACGTTCGGCATATTGGAGGCCGGTGCTGGGATATATGAAAAAAAGGTGCTTTTGAGGCTAGAGTGGCCAGGAAAGCCCGCAGCCCCAAAGTCTGGGTGGCAATGCAAGTAGTTCCCAGAGACCTTGAAAGAAAGCAAGAGTTGTTCTGGCTGCCACGTTGGCTGTGGGAGCCAGGCCAGGACGTTCGGCATATTGGAG
This sequence comes from Numenius arquata, assembly GCF_964106895.1. Lineage (NCBI taxonomy): Eukaryota > Metazoa > Chordata > Aves > Charadriiformes > Scolopacidae > Numenius > Numenius arquata. The sequence continues at coordinate 66,415 of NW_027414125.1, forward strand.
GCCGGTGCTGGGAAATATGAAAAACAGGTGCTTTTGAGGCTAGAGTGGCCAGGAAAGCCCGCAGCCCCAAAGTCTGGGTGGCAATGCAAGTAGTTCCCAGAGACCTTGAAAGAAAGCAAGAGTTGTTCTGGCTGCCACCTTGGCTGTGGGAGCCAGGCCAGGACGTTCGGCATATTGGAGGCCGGTGCTGGGGAAAAGTGAAAAAAAGGTGCTTTTGAGGCTAGAGTGGCCAGGAAAGCCCGCAGCCCCAAAGTCTGGGTGGCAATGCAAGTAGTTCCCAGAGACCTTGAAAGAAAGCAAGAGTTGTTCTGGCTGCCACCTTGGCTATAGGAGCTAGGACAGGACGTTCGGCGTATTGGAGGCCGGTGCTGGGAAATATAAAAAAAAGGTGCTTGTGAGGCTAGAGTGGCCAGGAAAGCCCGCAGCCCCAAAGTCTGGGTGGCAATGCAAGTAGTTCCCAGAGACCTTGAAAGAAAGCAAGAGTTGTTCTGGCTGCCACTTTGGCTATAGGAGCTAGGAGAGGAAGTTCGGCATATTGGAGGACGGTGCTGGGGAAAAGTGAAAAACAGGTTCTTTTGAGGCTAGAGTGGCCAGGAAAGCCCGCAGCCCCAAAGTCTGGGTGGCAATGCAAGTAGTTCCCAGAGACCTTGAAAGAAAGCAAGAGTTGTTCTGGCTGCCACGTTGGCTGTGGGAGCCAGGCCAGGACGTTCGGCATATTGGAGGCCTGTGCTGGGATATATGAAAAAAAGGTGCTTTTGAGGCTAGAGTGGCCAGGAAAGCCCGCAGCCCCAAAGTCTGGGTGGCAATGCAAGTAGTTCCCAGAGACCTTGAAAGAAAGCAAGAGTTGTTCTGGCTGCCAGCTTGGCTGTGGGAGCCAGGCCAGGACGTTCGGCATATTGGAGGCCGGTGCTGGGGAAAAGTGAAAAACAGGTTCTTTTGAGGCTAGAGTGGCCAGGAAAGCCCGCAGCCCCAAAGTCTGGGTGGCAATGCAAGTAGTTCCCAGAGACCTTGAAAGAAAGCAAGAGTTGTTCTGGCTGCCACCTTGGGTGTGGGAGCCAGGCCAGGACGTTCGGCATATTGGGCGACGGTGCTGGGGAAAAGTGAAAAAAAGGTGCTTTTGAGGCTAGAGTGGCCAGGAAAGCCCGCAGCCCCAAAGTCTGGGTGGCAATGCAAGTAGTTCCCAGAGACCTTGAAAGAAAGCAAGAGTTGTTCTGGCTGCCACCTTGGGTGTGGGAGCCAGGCCAGGACGTTCAGCATATTGGAGGCCGGTGCTGGGGAAAAGTGAAAAAAAGGTGCTTTTGAGGCTAGAGTGGCCAGGAAAGCCCGCAGCCCCAAAGTCTGGGTGGCAATGCAAGTAGTTCCCAGAGACCTTGAAAGAAAGCAAGAGTTGTTCTGGCTGCCACTTTGGCTATAGGAGCTAGGACAGGACGTTCGGCATATTGGAGGACGGTGCTAGGGAAAAGTGAAAAACAGGTTCTTTTGAGGCTAGAGTGGCCAGGAAAGCCCGCAGCCCCAAAGTCTGGGTGGCAATGCAAGTAGTTCCCAGAGACCTTGAAAGAAAGCAAGAGTTGTTCTGGCTGCCACCTTGGCTGTGGGAGCCAGGCCAGGACGTTCGGCATATTGGAGGCCGGTGCTGGGAAATATGAAAAACAGGTGCTTTTGAGGCTAGAGTGGCCAGGAAAGCCCGCAGCCCCAAAGTCTGGGTGGCAATGCAAGTAGTTCCCAGAGACCTTGAAAGAAAGCAAGAGTTGTTCTGGCTGCCACCTTGGCTGTGGGAGCCAGGCCAGGACGTTCGGCATATTGGAGGCCGGTGCTGGGGAAAAGTGAAAAACAGGTGCTTTTGAGGCTAGAGTGGCCAGGAAAGCCCGCAGCCCCAAAGTCTGGGTGGCAATGCAAGTAGTTCCCAGAGACCTTGAAAGAAAGCAAGCGTTGTTCTGGGTGCCACCTTGGCTGTGGGAGCCAGGCCAGGACGTTCGGCATATTGGAGGCCGGTGCTGGGGAAAAGTGAAAAAAAGGTGCTTTTGAGGCTAGAGTGGCCAGGAAAGCCCGCAGCCCCAAAGTCTGGGTGGCAATGCAAGTAGTTCCCAGAGACCTTGAAAGAAAGCAAGAGTTGTTCTGGCTGCCACCTTGGCTGTGGGAGCCAGGCCAGGACGTTTGGCATATTGGGCGCTGGTGCTGGGGAAAAGTGAAAAACAGGTGCTTTTGAGGCTAGAGTGGTCAGGAAAGCCCGCAGCCCCAAAGTCTGGGTGGCAATGCAAGTAGTTCCCAGAGACCTTGAAAGAAAGCAAGAGTTGTTCTGGCTGCCACTTTGGCTATAGGAGCTAGGACAGGACGTTCGGCATATTGGAGGACGGTGCTGGGGAAAAGTGAAAAACAGGTTCTTTTGAGGCTAGAGTGGCCAGGAAAGCCCGCAGCCCCAAAGTCTGGGTGGCAATGCAAGTAGTTCCCAGAGACCTTGAAAGAAAGCAAGAGTTGTTCTGGCTGCCACGTTGGCTGTGGGAGCCAGGCCAGGACGTTCGGCATATTGGAGGCCGGTGCTGGGAAATATGAAAAACAGGTGCTTTTGAGGCTAGAGTGGCCAGGAAAGCCCGCAGCCCCAAAGTCTGGGTGGCAATGCAAGTAGTTCCCAGAGACCTTGAAAGAAAGCAAGAGTTGTTCTGGCTGCCACCTTGGCTGTGGGAGCCAGGCCAGGACGTTCGGCATATTGGAGGCCGGTGCTGGGGAAAAGTGAAAAAAAGGTGCTTTTGAGGCTAGAGTGGCCAGGAAAGCCCGCAGCCCCAAAGTCTGGGTGGCAATGCAAGTAGTTCCCAGAGACCTTGAAAGAAAGCAAGAGTTGTTCTGGCTGCCACCTTGGCTATAGGAGCTAGGACAGGACGTTCGGCGTATTGGAGGCCGGTGCTGGGAAATATAAAAAAAAGGTGCTTGTGAGGCTAGAGTGGCCAGGAAAGCCCGCAGCCCCAAAGTCTGGGTGGCAATGCAAGTAGTTCCCAGAGACCTTGAAAGAAAGCAAGAGTTGTTCTGGCTGCCACCTTGGCTGTGGGAGCCAGGCCAGGACGTTCGGCGTATTGGAGGCCGGTGCTGGGGTAAAGTGAAAAACAGGTGCTTTTGAGGCTAGAGTGGCCAGGAAAGCCCGCAGCCCCAAAGTCTGGGTGGCAATGCAAGTAGTTCCCAGAGACCTTGAAAGAAAGCAAGAGTTGTTCTGGGTGCCACCTTGGCTGTGGGAGCCAGGCCAGGACGTTCGGCATATTGGAGGACGGTGCTGGGAAATATGAAAAACAGGTGCTTTTGAGGCTAGAGTGGCCAGGAAAGCCCGCAGCCCCAAAGTCTGGGTGGCAATGCAAGTAGTTCCCAGAGACCTTGAAAGAAAGCAAGAGTTGTTCTGGCTGCCACCTTGGCTGTGGGAGCCAGGCCAGGACGTTCGGCATATTGGAGGCCGGTGCTGGGGAAAAGTGAAAAACAGGTGCTTTTGAGGCTGGAGTGGCCAGGAAAGCCCGCAGCCCCAAAGTCTGGGTGGCAATGCAAGTAGTTCCCAGAGACCTTGAAAGAAAGCAAGCGTTGTTCTGGGTGCCACCTTGGCTGTGGGAGCCAGGCCAGGACGTTCGGCATATTGGAGGCCGGTGCTGGGGAAAAGTGAAAAAAAGGTGCTTTTGAGGCTAGAGTGGCCAGGAAAGCCCGCAGCCCCAAAGTCTGGGTGGCAATGCAAGTAGTTCCCAGAGACCTTGAAAGAAAGCAAGAGTTGTTCTGGCTGCCACCTTGGCTGTGGGAGCCAGGCCAGGACGTTTGGCATATTGGGCGCTGGTGCTGGGGAAAAGTGAAAAACAGGTGCTTTTGAGGCTAGAGTGGCCAGGAAAGCCCGCAGCCCCAAAGTCTGGGTGGCAATGCAAGTAGTTCCCAGAGACCTTGAAAGAAAGCAAGAGTTGTTCTGGCTGCCACTTTGGCTATAGGAGCTAGGACAGGACGTTCGGCATATTGGAGGACGGTGCTGGGGAAAAGTGAAAAACAGGTTCTTTTGAGGCTAGAGTGGCCAGGAAAGCCCGCAGCCCCAAAGTCTGGGTGGCAATGCAAGTAGTTCCCAGAGACCTTGAAAGAAAGCAAGAGTTGTTCTGGCTGCCACGTTGGCTGTGGGAGCCAGGCCAGGACGTTCGGCATATTGGAGGCCGGTGCTGGGAAATATGAAAAACAGGTGCTTTTGAGGCTAGAGTGGCCAGGAAAGCCCGCAGCCCCAAAGTCTGGGTGGCAATGCAAGTAGTTCCCAGAGACCTTGAAAGAAAGCAAGAGTTGTTCTGGCTGCCAGCTTGGCTGTGGGAGCCAGGCCAGGACGTTCGGCATATTGGAGGCCGGTGCTGGGGAAAAGTGAAAAAAAGGTGCTTTTGAGGCTAGAGTGGCCAGGAAAGCCCGCAGCCCCAAAGTCTGGGTGGCAATGCAAGTAGTTCCCAGAGACCTTGAAAGAAAGCAAGAGTTGTTCTGGCTGCCACCTTGGCTGTGGGAGCCAGGCCAGGACGTTTGGCATATTGGGCGCTGGTGCTGGGGAAAAGTGAAAAACAGGTGCTTTTGAGGCTAGAGTGGCCAGGAAAGCCCGCAGCCCCAAAGTCTGGGTGGCAATGCAAGTAGTTCCCAGAGACCTTGAAAGAAAGCAAGAGTTGTTCTGGCTGCCACTTTGGCTATAGGAGCTAGGACAGGACGTTCGGCATATTGGAGGACGGTGCTGGGGAAAAGTGAAAAACAGGTTCTTTTGAGGCTAGAGTGGCCAGGAAAGCCCGCAGCCCCAAAGTCTGGGTGGCAATGCAAGTAGTTCCCAGAGACCTTGAAAGAAAGCAAGAGTTGTTCTGGCTGCCACCTTGGCTGTGGGAGCCAGGCCAGGACGTTCGGCATATTGGAGGCCGGTGCTGGGAAATATGAAAAACAGGTGCTTTTGAGGCTAGAGTGGCCAGGAAAGCCCGCAGCCCCAAAGTCTGGGTGGCAATGCAAGTAGTTCCCAGAGACCTTGAAAGAAAGCAAGAGTTGTTCTGGCTGCCAGCTTGGCTGTGGGAGCCAGGCCAGGACGTTCGGCATATTGGAGGCCGGTGCTGGGGAAAAGTGAAAAAAAGGTGCTTTTGAGGCTAGAGTGGCCAGGAAAGCCCGCAGCCCCAAAGTCTGGGTGGCAATGCAAGTAGTTCCCAGAGACCTTGAAAGAAAGCAAGCGTTGTTCTGGGTGCCACCTTGGCTGTGGGAGCCAGGCCAGGACGTTCGGCATATTGGAGGCCGGTGCTGGGGAAAAGTGAAAAAAAGGTGCTTTTGAGGCTAGAGTGGCCAGGAAAGCCCGCAGCCCCAAAGTCTGGGTGGCAATGCAAGTAGTTCCCAGAGACCTTGAAAGAAAGCAAGAGTTGTTCTGGCTGCCACCTTGGCTGTGGGAGCCAGGCCAGGACGTTCGGCATATTGGGCGACGGTTCTGGGGAAAAGTGAAAAAATGGTGCTTTTGAGGCTAGAGTGGCCAGGAAAGCCCGCAGCCCCAAAGTCTGGGTGGCAATGCAAGTAGTTCCCAGAGACCTTGAAAGAAAGCAAGAGTTGTTCTGGCTGTCACCTTGGCTGTGGGAGCCAGGCCAGGACGTTCGGCGTATTGGAGGCCGGTGCTGGGAAATATGAAAAACAGGTGCTTTTGAGGCTAGAGTGGCCAGGAAAGCCCGCAGCCCCAAAGTCTGGGTGGCAATGCAAGTAGTTCCCAGAGACCTTGAAAGAAAGCAAGAGTTGTTCTGGCTGCCACTTTGGCTATAGGAGCTAGGAGAGGAAGTTCGGCATATTGGAGGACGGTGCTGGGGAAAAGTGAAAAACAGGTTCTTTTGAGGCTAGAGTGGCCAGGAAAGCCCGCAGCCCCAAAGTCTGGGTGGCAATGCAAGTAGTTCCCAGAGACCTTGAAAGAAAGCAAGAGTTGTTCTGGCTGCCACGTTGGCTGTGGGAGCCAGGCCAGGACGTTCGGCATATTGGAGGCCGGTGCTGGGATATATGAAAAAAAGGTGCTTTTGAGGCTAGAGTGGCCAGGAAAGCCCGCAGCCCCAAAGTCTGGGTGGCAATGCAAGTAGTTCCCAGAGACCTTGAAAGAAAGCAAGAGTTGTTCTGGCTGCCAGCTTGGCTGTGGGAGCCAGGCCAGGACGTTCGGCATATTGGAGGCCGGTGCTGGGGAAAAGTGAAAAACAGGTTCTTTTGAGGCTAGAGTGGCCAGGAAAGCCCGCAGCCCCAAAGTCTGGGTGGCAATGCAAGTAGTTCCCAGAGACCTTGAAAGAAAGCAAGAGTTGTTCTGGCTGCCACCTTGGGTGTGGGAGCCAGGCCAGGACGTTCGGCATATTGGGCGACGGTGCTGGGGAAAAGTGAAAAAAAGGTGCTTTTGAGGCTAGAGTGGCCAGGAAAGCCCGCAGCCCCAAAGTCTGGGTGGCAATGCAAGTAGTTCCCAGAGACCTTGAAAGAAAGCAAGAGTTGTTCTGGCTGCCACCTTGGGTGTGGGAGCCAGGCCAGGACGTTCAGCATATTGGAGGCCGGTGCTGGGGAAAAGTGAAAAAAAGGTGCTTTTGAGGCTAGAGTGGCCAGGAAAGCCCGCAGCCCCAAAGTCTGGGTGGCAATGCAAGTAGTTCCCAGAGACCTTGAAAGAAAGCAAGAGTTGTTCTGGCTGCCACTTTGGCTATAGGAGCTAGGACAGGACGTTCGGCATATTGGAGGACGGTGCTAGGGAAAAGTGAAAAACAGGTTCTTTTGAGGCTAGAGTGGCCAGGAAAGCCCGCAGCCCCAAAGTCTGGGTGGCAATGCAAGTAGTTCCCAGAGACCTTGAAAGAAAGCAAGAGTTGTTCTGGCTGCCACCTTGGCTGTGGGAGCCAGGCCAGGACGTTCGGCATATTGGAGGCCGGTGCTGGGAAATATGAAAAACAGGTGCTTTTGAGGCTAGAGTGGCCAGGAAAGCCCGCAGCCCCAAAGTCTGGGTGGCAATGCAAGTAGTTCCCAGAGACCTTGAAAGAAAGCAAGAGTTGTTCTGGCTGCCACCTTGGCTGTGGGAGCCAGGCCAGGACGTTCGGCATATTGGAGGCCGGTGCTGGGGAAAAGTGAAAAACAGGTGCTTTTGAGGCTAGAGTGGCCAGGAAAGCCCGCAGCCCCAAAGTCTGGGTGGCAATGCAAGTAGTTCCCAGAGACCTTGAAAGAAAGCAAGCGTTGTTCTGGCTGCCACGTTGGCTGTGGGAGCCAGGCCAGGACGTTCGGCATATTGGAGGCCGGTGCTGGGGAAAAGTGAAAAAAAGGTGCTTTTGAGGCTAGAGTGGCCAGGAAAGCCCGCAGCCCCAAAGTCTGGGTGGCAATGCAAGTAGTTCCCAGAGACCTTGAAAGAAAGCAAGAGTTGTTCTGGCTGCCACCTTGGCTGTGGGAGCCAGGCCAGGACGTTTGGCATATTGGGCGCTGGTGCTGGGGAAAAGTGAAAAACAGGTGCTTTTGAGGCTAGAGTGGTCAGGAAAGCCCGCAGCCCCAAAGTCTGGGTGGCAATGCAAGTAGTTCCCAGAGACCTTGAAAGAAAGCAAGAGTTGTTCTGGCTGCCACTTTGGCTATAGGAGCTAGGACAGGACGTTCGGCATATTGGAGGACGGTGCTGGGGAAAAGTGAAAAACAGGTTCTTTTGAGGCTAGAGTGGCCAGGAAAGCCCGCAGCCCCAAAGTCTGGGTGGCAATGCAAGTAGTTCCCAGAGACCTTGAAAGAAAGCAAGAGTTGTTCTGGCTGCCACGTTGGCTGTGGGAGCCAGGCCAGGACGTTCGGCATATTGGAGGCCGGTGCTGGGAAATATGAAAAACAGGTGCTTTTGAGGCTAGAGTGGCCAGGAAAGCCCGCAGCCCCAAAGTCTGGGTGGCAATGCAAGTAGTTCCCAGAGACCTTGAAAGAAAGCAAGAGTTGTTCTGGCTGCCACCTTGGCTGTGGGAGCCAGGCCAGGACGTTCGGCATATTGGAGGCCGGTGCTGGGGAAAAGTGAAAAAAAGGTGCTTTTGAGGCTAGAGTGGCCAGGAAAGCCCGCAGCCCCAAAGTCTGGGTGGCAATGCAAGTAGTTCCCAGAGACCTTGAAAGAAAGCAAGCGTTGTTCTGGGTGCCACCTTGGCTGTGGGAGCCAGGCCAGGACGTTCGGCATATTGGAGGCCGGTGCTGGGGAAAAGTGAAAAAAAGGTGCTTTTGAGGCTAGAGTGGCCAGGAAAGCCCGCAGCCCCAAAGTCTGGGTGGCAATGCAAGTAGTTCCCAGAGACCTTGAAAGAAAGCAAGAGTTGTTCTGGCTGCCACCTTGGGTGTGGGAGCCAGGCCAGGACGTTCGGCATATTGGGCGACGGTTCTGGGGAAAAGTGAAAAAATGGTGCTTTTGAGGCTAGAGTGGCCAGGAAAGCCCGCAGCCCCAAAGTCTGGGTGGCAATGCAAGTAGTTCCCAGAGACCTTGAAAGAAAGCAAGAGTTGTTCTGGCTGTCACCTTGGCTGTGGGAGCCAGGCCAGGACGTTCGGCGTATTGGAGGCCGGTGCTGGGAAATATGAAAAACAGGTGCTTTTGAGGCTAGAGTGGCCAGGAAAGCCCGCAGCCCCAAAGTCTGGGTGGCAATGCAAGTAGTTCCCAGAGACCTTGAAAGAAAGCAAGAGTTGTTCTGGCTGCCACTTTGGCTATAGGAGCTAGGAGAGGAAGTTCGGCATATTGGAGGCCGGTGCTGGGGAAAAGTGAAAAACAGGTTCTTTTGAGGCTAGAGTGGCCAGGAAAGCCCGCAGCCCCAAAGTCTGGGTGGCAATGCAAGTAGTTCCCAGAGACCTTGAAAGAAAGCAAGAGTTGTTCTGGCTGCCAGCTTGGCTGTGGGAGCCAGGCCAGGACGTTCGGCATATTGGAGGCCGGTGCTGGGGAAAAGTGAAAAACAGGTTCTTTTGAGGCTAGAGTGGCCAGGAAAGCCCGCAGCCCCAAAGTCTGGGTGGCAATGCAAGTAGTTCCCAGAGACCTTGAAAGAAAGCAAGAGTTGTTCTGGCTGCCAGCTTGGCTGTGGGAGCCAGGCCAGGACGTTCGGCATATTGGGCGACGGTGCTGGGGAAAAGTGAAAAAAAGGTGCTTTTGAGGCTAGAGTGGCCAGGAAAGCCCGCAGCCCCAAAGTCTGGGTGGCAATGCAAGTAGTTCCCAGAGACCTTGAAAGAAAGCAAGAGTTGTTCTGGCTGCCACCTTGGGTGTGGGAGCCAGGCCAGGACGTTCAGCATATTGGAGGCCGGTGCTGGGGAAAAGTGAAAAAAAGGTGCTTTTGAGGCTAGAGTGGCCAGGAAAGCCCGCAGCCCCAAAGTCTGGGTGGCCATGCAAGTAGTTCCCAGAGACCTTGAAAGAAAGCAAGAGTTGTTCTGGCTGCCACTTTGGCTATAGGAGCTAGGACAGGACGTTCGGCATATTGGAGGACGGTGCTAGGGAAAAGTGAAAAACAGGTTCTTTTGAGGCTAGAGTGGCCAGGAAAGCCCGCAGCCCCAAAGTCTGGGTGGCAATGCAAGTAGTTCCCAGAGACCTTGAAAGAAAGCAAGCGTTGTTCTGGCTGCCACGTTGGCTGTGGGAGCCAGGCCAGGACGTTCGGCATATTGGAGGCCGGTGCTGGGGAAAAGTGAAAAAAAGGTGCTTTTGAGGCTAGAGTGGCCAGGAAAGCCCGCAGCCCCAAAGTCTGGGTGGCAATGCAAGTAGTTCCCAGAGACCTTGAAAGAAAGCAAGAGTTGTTCTGGCTGCCACCTTGGCTGTGGGAGCCAGGCCAGGACGTTCGGCATATTGGAGGCCGGTGCTGGGGAAAAGTGAAAAACAGGTTCTTTTGAGGCTAGAGTGGCCAGGAAAGCCCGCAGCCCCAAAGTCTGTGTGGCAATGCAAGTAGTTCCCAGAGACCTTGAAAGAAAGCAAGAGTTGTTCTGGCTGCCACCTTGGCTGTGGGAGCCAGGCCAGGACGTTCGGCATATTGGGCGACGGTGCTGGGGAAAAGTGAAAAAAAGGTGCTTTTGAGGCTAGAGTGGCCAGGAAAGCCCGCAGCCCCAAAGTCTGGGTGGCAATGCAAGTAGTTCCCAGAGACCTTGAAAGAAAGCAAGAGTTGTTCTGGCTGTCACCTTGGCTGTGGGAGCCAGGCCAGGACGTTCGGCGTATTGGAGGCCGGTGCTGGGAAATATGAAAAACAGGTGCTTTTGAGGCTAGAGTGGCCAGGAAAGCCCGCAGCCCCAAAGTCTGGGTGGCAATGCAAGTAGTTCCCAGAGACCTTGAAAGAAAGCAAGAGTTGTTCTGGCTGCCACTTTGGCTATAGGAGCTAGGAGAGGAAGTTCGGCATATTGGAGGCCGGTGCTGGGGAAAAGTGAAAAACAGGTTCTTTTGAGGCTAGAGTGGCCAGGAAAGCCCGCAGCCCCAAAGTCTGGGTGGCAATGCAAGTAGTTCCCAGAGACCTTGAAAGAAAGCAAGAGTTGTTCTGGCTGCCAGCTTGGCTGTGGGAGCCAGGCCAGGACGTTCGGCATATTGGAGGCCGGTGCTGGGGAAAAGTGAAAAACAGGTTCTTTTGAGGCTAGAGTGGCCAGGAAAGCCCGCAGCCCCAAAGTCTGTGTGGCAATGCAAGTAGTTCCCAGAGACCTTGAAAGAAAGCAAGAGTTGTTCTGGCTGCCAGCTTGGCTGTGGGAGCCAGGCCAGGACGTTCGGCATATTGGGCGACGGTGCTGGGGAAAAGTGAAAAAAAGGTGCTTTTGAGGCTAGAGTGGCCCAGGAAAGCCCGCAGCCCCAAAGTCTGGGTGGCAATGCAAGTAGTTCCCAGAGACCTTGAAAGAAAGCAAGAGTTGTTCTGGCTGCCACCTTGGGTGTGGGAGCCAGGCCAGGACGTTCAGCATATTGGAGGCCGGTGCTGGGGAAAAGTGAAAAAAAGGTGCTTTTGAGGCTAGAGTGGCCAGGAAAGCCCGCAGCCCCAAAGTCTGGGTGGCCATGCAAGTAGTTCCCAGAGACCTTGAAAGAAAGCAAGAGTTGTTCTGGCTGCCACTTTGGCTATAGGAGCTAGGACAGGACGTTCGGCATATTGGAGGACGGTGCTAGGGAAAAGTGAAAAACAGGTTCTTTTGAGGCTAGAGTGGCCAGGAAAGCCCGCAGCCCCAAAGTCTGGGTGGCAATGCAAGTAGTTCCCAGAGACCTTGAAAGAAAGCAAGCGTTGTTCTGGCTGCCACGTTGGCTGTGGGAGCCAGGCCAGGACGTTCGGCATATTGGAGGCCGGTGCTGGGGAAAAGTGAAAAAAAGGTGCTTTTGAGGCTAGAGTGGCCAGGAAAGCCCGCAGCCCCAAAGTCTGGGTGGCAATGCAAGTAGTTCCCAGAGACCTTGAAAGAAAGCAAGAGTTGTTCTGGCTGCCACCTTGGCTGTGGGAGCCAGGCCAGGACGTTCGGCATATTGGAGGCCGGTGCTGGGGAAAAGTGAAAAACAGGTTCTTTTGAGGCTAGAGTGGCCAGGAAAGCCCGCAGCCCCAAAGTCTGTGTGGCAATGCAAGTAGTTCCCAGAGACCTTGAAAGAAAGCAAGAGTTGTTCTGGCTGCCACCTTGGCTGTGGGAGCCAGGCCAGGACGTTCGGCATATTGGGCGACGGTGCTGGGGAAAAGTGAAAAAAAGGTGCTTTTGAGGCTAGAGTGGCCAGGAAAGCCCGCAGCCCCAAAGTCTGGGTGGCAATGCAAGTAGTTCCCAGAGACCTTGAAAGAAAGCAAGAGTTGTTCTGGCTGCCACCTTGGGTGTGGGAGCCAGGCCAGGACGTTCAGCATATTGGAGGCCGGTGCTGGGGAAAAGTGAAAAAAAGGTGCTTGTGAGGCTAGAGTGGCCAGGAAAGCCCGCAGCCCCAAAGTCTGGGTGGCAATGCAAGTAGTTCCCAGAGACCTTGAAAGAAAGCAAGAGTTGTTCTGGCTGCCACCTTGGCTATAGGAGCTAGGACAGGACGTTCGGCGTATTGGAGGCCGGTGCTGGGAAATATAAAAAAAAGGTGCTTGTGAGGCTAGAGTGGCCAGGAAAGCCCGCAGCCCCAAAGTCTGGGTGGCAATGCAAGTAGTTCCCAGAGACCTTGAAAGAAAGCAAGAGTTGTTCTGGCTGCCACTTTGGCTATAGGAGCTAGGCCAGGACGTTCGGCATATTGGAGGCCGGTGCTGGGGAAAAGTGAAAAACAGGTGCTTTTGAGGCTAGAGTGGCCAGGAAAGCCCGCAGCCCCAAAGTCTGGGTGGCAATGCAAGTAGTTCCCAGAGACCTTGAAAGAAAGCAAGAGTTGTTCTGGCTGCAAGCTTGGCTGTGGGAGCCAGGCCAGGACGTTCGGCATATTGGAGGCCGGTGCTGGGAAATATGAAAAAAAGGTGCTTTTGAGGCTAGAGTGGCCAGGAAAGCCCGCAGCCCCAAAGTCTGGGTGGCAATGCAAGTAGTTCCCAGAGACCTTGAAAGAAAGCAAGAGTTGTTCTGGCTGCCACCTTGGCTGTGTGAGCCAGGCCAGGACGTTTGGCATATTGGTCGCCGGTGCTGGGGAAAAGTGAAAAACAGGTGCTTTTGAGGATAGAGTGGCCAGGAAAGCCCGCAGCCCCAAAGTCTGGGTGGCAATGCAAGTAGTTTCCAGAGACCTTGAAAGAAAGCAAGCGTTGTTCTGGCTGCCACCTTGGCTGTGGGAGGCAGGCCAGGACGTTTGGCATATTGGTCGCCGGTGCTGGGGAAAAGTGAAAAACCGGTGCTTTTGAGGCTAGAGTGGCCAGGAAAGCCCGCAGCCCCAAAGTCTGGGTGGCAATGCAAGTAGTTCCCAGAGACCTTGAAAGAAAGCAAGAGTTGTTCTGGCTGCCACCTTGGCTGTGGGAGCCAGGCCAGGACGTTCGGCATATTGGAGGCCGGTGCTGGGGAAAAGTGAAAAAAAGGTGCTTTTGAGGCTAGAGTGGCCAGGAAAGCCCGCAGCCCCAAAGTCTGGGTGGCAATGCAAGTAGTTCCCAGAGACCTTGAAAGAAAGCAAGAGTTGTTCTGGCTGCCACCTTGGCTGTGGGAGCCAGGCCAGGACGTTCGGCATATTGGAGGACGGTGCTGGGAAATATGAAAAACAGGTGCTTTTGAGGCTAGAGTGGCCAGGAAAGCCCGCAGCCCCAAAGTCTGGGTGGCAATGCAAGTAGTTCCCAGAGACCTTGAAAGAAAGCAAGAGTTGTTCTGGCTGCCACCTTGGGTGTGGGAGCCAGGCCAGGACGTTCGGCATATTGGAGGCCGGTGCTGGGGAAAAGTGAAAAACAGGTGCTTTTGAGGCTAGAGTGGCCAGGAAAGCCCGCAGCCCCAAAGTCTGGGTGGCAATGCAAGTAGTTCCCAGAGACCTTGAAAGAAAGCAAGCGTTGTTCTGGGTGCCACCTTGGGTGTGGGAGCCAGGCCAGGACGTTCGGCATATTGGAGGCCGGTGCTGGGGAAAAGTGAAAAACAGGTGCTTTTGAGGCTAGAGTGGCCAGGAAAGCCCGCAGCCCCAAAGTCTGGGTGGCAATGCAAGTAGTTTCCAGAGACCTTGAAAGAAAGCAAGCGTTGTTCTGGCTGCCACCTTGGCTGTGGGAGGCAGGCCAGGACGTTTGGCATATTGGTCGCCGGTGCTGGGGAAAAGTGAAAAACCGGTGCTTTTGAGGCTAGAGTGGCCAGGAAAGCCCGCAGCCCCAAAGTCTGGGTGGCAATGCAAGTAGTTCCCAGAGACCTTGAAAGAAAGCAAGAGTTGTTCTGGCTGCCACCTTGGCTGTGGGAGCCAGGCCAGGACGTTCGGCATATTGGAGGCCGGTGCTGGGGAAAAGTGAAAAAAAGGTGCTTTTGAGGCTAGAGTGGCCAGGAAAGCCCGCAGCCCCAAAGTCTGGGTGGCAATGCAAGTAGTTCCCAGAGACCTTGAAAGAAAGCAAGAGTTGTTCTGGCTGCCACCTTGGCTGTGGGAGCCAGGCCAGGACGTTCGGCATATTGGAGGACGGTGCTGGGAAATATGAAAAACAGGTGCTTTTGAGGCTAGAGTGGCCAGGAAAGCCCGCAGCCCCAAAGTCTGGGTGGCAATGCAAGTAGTTCCCAGAGACCTTGAAAGAAAGCAAGAGTTGTTCTGGCTGCCACCTTGGGTGTGGGAGCCAGGCCAGGACGTTCGGCATATTGGAGGCCGGTGCTGGGGAAAAGTGAAAAACAGGTGCTTTTGAGGCTAGAGTGGCCAGGAAAGCCCGCAGCCCCAAAGTCTGGGTGGCAATGCAAGTAGTTCCCAGAGACCTTGAAAGAAAGCAAGCGTTGTTCTGGGTGCCACCTTGGCTGTGGGAGCCAGGCCAGGACGTTCGGCATATTGGAGGCCGGTGCTGGGGAAAAGTGAAAAAAAGGTGCTTTTGAGGCTAGAGTGGCCAGGAAAGCCCGCAGCCCCAAAGTCTGGGTGGCAATGCAAGTAGTTCCCAGAGACCTTGAAAGAAAGCAAGAGTTGTTCTGGCTGCCACCTTGGCTGTGGGAGCCAGGCCAGGACGTTCGGCATATTGGAGGACGGTGGTAGGGAAAAGTGAAAAAAAGGTGCTTTTGAGGATAGAGTGGCCAGGAAAGCCCGCAGCCCCAAAGTCTGGGTGGCCATGCAAGTAGTTCCCAGAGACCTTGAAAGAAAGCAAGAGTTGTTCTGGCTGCCAGCTTGGCTGTGGGAGCCAGGCCAGGACGTTCGGCGTATTGGAGGCCGGTGCTGGGAAATATGAAAAAAAGGTGCTTTTGAGGCTAGAGTGGCCAGGAAAGCCCGCAGCCCCAAAGTCTGGGTGGCAATGCAAGTAGTTCCCAGAGACCTTGAAAGAAAGCAAGATTGTTCTGGCTGCCACCTTGGCTGTGGGAGCCAGGCCAGGACGTTTGGCATATTGGGCGCTGGTGCTGGGGAAAAGTGAAAAAAAGGTGCTTTTGAGGCTAGAGTGGCCAGGAAAGCCCGCAGCCCCAAAGTCTGGGTGGCAATGCAAGTAGTTCCCAGAGACCTTGAAAGAAAGCAAGAGTTGTTCTGGCTGCCACTTTGGCTATAGGAGCTAGGACAGGACGTTCGGCATATTGGAGGACGGTGCTGGGGAAAAGTGAAAAACAGGTTCTTTTGAGGAAAGAGTGGCCAGGAAAGCCCGCAGCCCCAAAGTCTGGGTGGCAATGCAAGTAGTTCCCAGAGACCTTGAAAGAAAGCAAGAGTTGTTCTGGCTGCCAGCTTTGCTATAGGAGCTAGGACAGGACGTTCGGCATATTGGAGGACGGTGCTAGGGAAAAGTGAAAAACAGGTTCTTTTGAGGCTAGAGTGGCCAGGAAAGCCCGCAGCCCCAAAGTCTGGGTGGCAATGCAAGTAGTTCCCAGAGACCTTGAAAGAAAGCAAGAGTTGTTCTGGCTGCCACCTTGGCTGTGGGAGCCAGGCCAGGACGTTCGGCATATTGGAGGCCGGTGCTGGGATATATGAAAAAAAGGTGCTTTTGAGGCTAGAGTGGCCAGGAAAGCCCGCAGCCCCAAAGTCTGGGTGGCAATGCAAGTAGTTCCCAGAGACCTTGAAAGAAAGCAAGAGTTGTTCTGGCTGCCAGCTTGGCTGTGGGAGCCAGGCCAGGACGTTCGGCATATTGGAGGCCGGTGCTGGGATATATGAAAAAAAGGTGCTTTTGAGGCTAGAGTGGCCAGGAAAGCCCGCAGCCCCAAAGTCTGGGTGGCAATGCAAGTAGTTCCCAGAGACCTTGAAAGAAAGCAAGAGTTGTTCTGGCTGCCACCTTGGCTGTGGGAGCCAGGCCAGGACGTTCGGCGTATAGGAGGCCGGTGCTGGGGAAAAGTGAAAAACAGGTGCTTTTGAGGCTAGAGTGGCCAGGAAAGCCCGCAGCCCCAAAGTCTGGGTGGCAATGCAAGTAGTTCCCAGAGACCTTGAAAGAAAGCAAGAGTTGTTCTGGCTGCCACCTTGGCTGTGGGAGCCAGGCCAGGACGTTCGGCATATTGGAGGACGGTGCTAGGGAAAAGTGAAAAACAGGTGCTTTTGAGGCTAGAGTGGCCAGGAAAGCCCGCAGCCCCAAAGTCTGGGTGGCAATGCAAGTAGTTCCCAGAGACCTTGAAAGAAAGCAAGAGTTGTTCTGGCTGCCACCTTGGCTGTGGGAGCCAGGCCAGGACGTTCGGCATATTGGAGGACGGTGCTGGGAAATATGAAAAACAGGTGCTTTTGAGGCTAGAGTGGCCAGGAAAGCCCGCAGCCCCAAAGTCTGTGTGGCAATGCAAGTAGTTCCCAGAGACCTTGAAAGAAAGCAAGAGTTGTTCTGGCTGCCACCTTGGGTGTGGGAGCCAGGCCAGGACGTTCGGCATATTGGAGGCCGGTGCTGGGGAAAAGTGAAAAAAAGGTGCTTTTGAGGCTAGAGTGGCCAGGAAAGCCCGCAGCCCCAAAGTCTGGGTGGCAATGCAAGTAGTTCCCAGAGACCTTGAAAGAAAGCAAGCGTTGTTCTGGGTGCCACCTTGGCTGTGTGAGCCAGGCCAGGACGTTCGGCATATTGGAGGCCGGTGCTGGGGAAAAGTGAAAACCAGGTGCTTTTGAGGCTAGAGTGGCCAGGAAAGCCCGCAGCCCCAAAATCTGGGTGGCAATGCAAGTAGTTCCCAGAGACCTTGAAAGAAAGCAAGAGTTGTTCTGGCTGCCACCTTGGCTGTGGGAGCCAGGCCAGGACGTTCGGCATATTGGAGGACGGTGCTGGGAAATATGAAAACCAGGTGCTTTTGAGGCTAGAGTGGCCAGGAAAGCCCGCAGCCCCAAAGTCTGGGTGGCAATGCAAGTAGTTCCCAGAGACCTTGAAAGAAAGCAAGAGTTGTTCTGGCTGCCACCTTGGCTGTGGGAGCCAGGCCAGGACGTTCGGCATATTGGAGGCCGGTGCTGGGGAAAAGTGAAAAAAAGGTGCTTGTGAGGCTAGAGTGGCCAGGAAAGCCCGCAGCCCCAAAGTCTGGGTGGCAATGCAAGTAGTTCCCAGAGACCTTGAAAGAAAGCAAGCGTTGTTCTGGGTGCCACCTTGGCTGTGGGAGCCAGGCCAGGACGTTCGGCATATTGGAGGCCGGTGCTGGGGAAAAGTGAAAAAAAGGTGCTTTTGAGGCTAGAGTGGCCAGGAAAGCCCGCAGCCCCAAAGTCTGGGTGGCAATGCAAGTAGTTCCCAGAGACCTTGAAAGAAAGCAAGAGTTGTTCTGGCTGCCAGCTTGGCTGTGGGAGCCAGGCCAGGACGTTCGGCATATTGGAGGACGGTGGTAGGGAAAAGTGAAAAAAAGGTGCTTTTGAGGCTAGAGTGGCCAGGAAAGCCCGCAGCCCCAAAGTCTGGGTGGCCATGCAAGTAGTTCCCAGAGACCTTGAAAGAAAGCAAGAGTTGTTCTGGCTGCCACCTTGGCTGTGGGAGCCAGGCCAGGACGTTCGGCGTATTGGAGGCCGGTGCTGGGAAATATGAAAAAAAGGTGCTTTTGAGGCTAGAGTGGCCAGGAAAGCCCGCAGCCCCAAAGTCTGGGTGGCAATGCAAGTAGTTCCCAGAGACCTTGAAAGAAAGCAAGATTGTTCTGGCTGCCACCTTGGCTGTGGGAGCCAGGCCAGGACGTTCGGCATATTGGGGGCCGGTGCTGGGAAATATGAAAAAAACGTTCTTTTGAGGCTAGAGTGGCCAGGAAAGCCCGCAGCCCCAAAGTCTGGGTGGCAATGCAAGTAGTTCCCAGAGACCTTGAAAGAAAGCAAGAGTTGTTCTGGCTGCCACTTTGGCTATAGGAGCTAGGACAGGACGTTCGGCATATTGGAGGACGGTGCTGGGGAAAAGTGAAAAACAGGTTCTTTTGAGGAAAGAGTGGCCAGGAAAGGCCGCAGCCCCAAAGTCTGGGTGGCAATGCAAGTAGTTCCCAGAGACCTTGAAAGAAAGCAAGAGTTGTTCTGGCTGCCACGTTGGGTGTGGGAGCCAGGCCAGGACGTTCGGCATATTGGAGGCCGGTGCTGGGAAATATGAAAAAAAGGTGCTTTTGAGGCTAGAGTGGCCAGGAAAGCCCGCAGCCCCAAAGTCTGGGTGGCAATGCAAGTAGTTCCCAGAGACCTTGAAAGAAAGCAAGAGTTGTTCTGGCTGCCACCTTGGCTGTGGGAGCCAGGCCAGGACGTTCGGCATATTGGAGGCCGGTGCTGGGGAAAAGTGAAAAACAGGTTCTTTTGAGGATAGAGTGGCCAGGAAAGCCCGCAGCCCCAAAGTCTGGGTGGCAATGCAAGTAGTTCCCAGAGACCTTGAAAGAAAGCAAGCGTTGTTCTGGGTGCCACCTTGGCTGTGTGAGCCAGGCCAGGACGTTCGGCATATTGGAGGCCGGTGCTGGGGAAAAGTGAAAAAAAGGTGCTTTTGAGGCTAGAGTGGCCAGGAAAGCCCGCAGCCCCAAAGTCTGGGTGGCAATGCAAGTAGTTCCCAGAGACCTTGAAAGAAAGCAAGAGTTGTTCTGGCTGCCAGCTTGGCTGTGGGAGCCAGGCCAGGACGTTCGGCATATTGGAGGACGGTGGTAGGGAAAAGTGAAAAAAAGGTGCTTTTGAGGCTAGAGTGGCCAGGAAAGCCCGCAGCCCCAAAGTCTGGGTGGCCATGCAAGTAGTTCCCAGAGACCTTGAAAGAAAGCAAGAGTTGTTCTGGCTGCCACCTTGGCTGTGGGAGCCAGGCCAGGACGTTCGGCGTATTGGAGGCCGGTGCTGGGAAATATGAAAAAAAGGTGCTTTTGAGGCTAGAGTGGCCAGGAAAGCCCGCAGCCCCAAAGTCTGGGTGGCAATGCAAGTAGTTCCCAGAGACCTTGAAAGAAAGCAAGATTGTTCTGGCTGCCACCTTGGCTGTGGGAGCCAGGCCAGGACGTTCGGCATATTGGGGGCCGGTGCTGGGAAATATGAAAAAAACGTTCTTTTGAGGCTAGAGTGGCCAGGAAAGCCCGCAGCCCCAAAGTCTGGGTGGCAATGCAAGTAGTTCCCAGAGACCTTGAAAGAAAGCAAGAGTTGTTCTGGCTGCCACTTTGGCTATAGGAGCTAGGACAGGACGTTCGGCATATTGGAGGACGGTGCTGGGGAAAAGTGAAAAACAGGTTCTTTTGAGGAAAGAGTGGCCAGGAAAGCCCGCAGCCCCAAAGTCTGGGTGGCAATGCAAGTAGTTCCCAGAGACCTTGAAAGAAAGCAAGAGTTGTTCTGGCTGCCACGTTGGGTGTGGGAGCCAGGCCAGGACGTTCGGCATATTGGAGGCCGGTGCTGGGAAATATGAAAAAAAGGTGCTTTTGAGGCTAGAGTGGCCAGGAAAGCCCGCAGCCCCAAAGTCTGGGTGGCAATGCAAGTAGTTCCCAGAGACCTTGAAAGAAAGCAAGAGTTGTTCTGGCTGCCACCTTGGCTGTGGGAGCCAGGCCAGGACGTTCGGCATATTGGAGGCCGGTGCTGGGGAAAAGTGAAAAACAGGTTCTTTTGAGGATAGAGTGGCCAGGAAAGCCCGCAGCCCCAAAGTCTGGGTGGCAATGCAAGTAGTTCCCAGAGACCTTGAAAGAAAGCAAGAGTTGTTCTGGCTGCCACCTTGGCTGTGGGAGCCAGGCCAGGACGTTCGGCATATTGGAGGACGGTGCTGGGGAAAAGTGAAAAAAAGGTGCTTTTGAGGCTAGAGTGGCCAGGAAAGCCCGCAGCCCCAAAGTCTGGGTGGCAATGCAAGTAGTTCCCAGAGACCTTGAAAGAAAGCAAGAGTTGTTCTGGCTGCCAGCTTGGCTGTGGGAGCCAGGCCAGGACGTTCGGCGTATTGGAGGCCGGTGCTGGGAAATATGAAAAAAAGGTGCTTTTGAGGCTAGAGTGGCCAGGAAAGCCCGCAGCCCCAAAGTCTGGGTGGCAATGCAAGTAGTTCCCAGAGACCTTGAAAGAAAGCAAGAGTTGTTCTGGCTGCCACCTTGGCTGTGGGAGCCAGGCCAGGACGTTCGGCATATTGGAGGCCGGTGCTGGGGAAAAGTGAAAAAAAGATGCTTGTGAGGATAGAGTGGCCAGGAAAGCCCGCAGCCCCAAAGTCTGGGTGGCAATGCAAGTAGTTCCCAGAGACCTTGAAAGAAAGCAAGAGTTGTTCTGGCTGCCACCTTGGCTGTGGGAGCCAGGCCAGGACGTTCGGCATATTGGAGGCCGGTGCTGGGAAATATGAAAAAAAGGTGCTTTTGAGGCTAGAGTGGCCAGGAAAGCCCGCAGCCCCAAAGTCTGGGTGGCAATGCAAGTAGTTCCCAGAGACCTTGAAAGAAAGCAAGATTGTTCTGGCTGCCACCTTGGCTGTGGGAGCCAGGCCAGGACGTTCGGCATATTGGGGGCCGGTGCTGGGAAATATGAAAAAAAGGTGCTTTTGAGGCTAGAGTGGCCAGGAAAGCCCGCAGCCCCAAAGTCTGGGTGGCAATGCAAGTAGTTCCCAGAGACCTTGAAAGAAAGCAAGATTGTTCTGGCTGCCACCTTGGCTGTGGGAGCCAGGCCAGGACGTTCGGCATATTGGGGGCCGGTGCTGGGAAATATGAAAAAAAGGTGCTTTTGAGGCTAGAGTGGCCAGGAAAGCCCGCAGCCCCAAAGTCTGGGTGGCAATGCAAGTAGTTCCCAGAGACCTTGAAAGAAAGCAAGAGTTGTTCTGGCTGCCACTTTAGCTATAGGAGCTAGGACAGGACGTTCGGCATATTGGAGGACGGTGCTGGGGAAAAGTGAAAAACAGGTTCTTTTGAGGCTAGAGTGGCCAGGAAAGCCCGCAGCCCCAAAGTCTGGGTGGCAATGCAAGTAGTTCCCAGAGACCTTGAAAGAAAGCAAGAGTTGTTCTGGCTGCCAGCTTGGCTGTGGGAGCCAGGCCAGGACGTTCGGCATATTGGAGGCCGGTGCTGGGAAATATGAAAAAAAGGTGCTTTTGAGGCTAGAGTGGCCAGGAAAGCCCGCAGCCCCAAAGTCTGGGTGGCAATGCAAGTAGTTCCCAGAGACCTTGAAAGAAAGCAAGAGTTGTTCTGGCTGCCACCTTGGCTGTGGGAGCCAGGCCAGGACGTTCGGCATATTGGGGGCCGGTGCTGGGGAAAAGTGAAAAAAAGATGCTTGTGAGGATAGAGTGGCCAGGAAAGCCCGCAGCCCCAAAGTCTGGGTGGCAATGCAAGTAGTTCCCAGAGACCTTGAAAGAAAGCAAGAGTTGTTCTGGCTGCCAGCTTGTCTGTGGGAGCCAGGCCAGGACGTTCGGCATATTGGAGGCCGGTGCTGGGAAATATGAAAAAAAGGTGCTTTTGAGGCTAGAGTGGCCAGGAAAGCCCGCAGCCCCAAAGTCTGGGTGGCAATGCAAGTAGTTCCCAGAGACCTTGAAAGAAAGCAAGATTGTTCTGGCTGCCACCTTGGCTGTGGGAGCCAGGCCAGGACGTTCGGCATATTGGGGGCCGGTGCTGGGAAATATGAAAAAAAGGTGCTTTTGAGGCTAGAGTGGCCAGGAAAGCCCGCAGCCCCAAAGTCTGGGTGGCAATGCAAGTAGTTCCCAGAGACCTTGAAAGAAAGCAAGAGTTGTTCTGGCTGCCACTTTAGCTATAGGAGCTAGGACAGGACGTTCGGCATATTGGAGGACGGTGCTGGGGAAAAGTGAAAAACAGGTTCTTTTGAGGAAAGAGTGGCCAGGAAAGCCCGCAGCCCCAAAGTCTGGGTGGCAATGCAAGTAGTTCCCAGAGACCTTGAAAGAAAGCAAGAGTTGTTCTGGCTGCCACGTTGGGTGTGGGAGCCAGGCCAGGACGTTCGGCATATTGGAGGCCGGTGCTGGGAAATATGAAAAAAAGGTGCTTTTGAGGCTAGAGTGGCCAGGAAAGCCCGCAGCCCCAAAGTCTGGGTGGCAATGCAAGTAGTTCCCAGAGACCTTGAAAGAAAGCAAGCGTTGTTCTGGGTGCCACCTTGGCTGTGGGAGCCAGGCCAGGACGTTCGGCATATTGGAGGCCGGTGCTGGGAAATATGAAAAAAAGGTGCTTTTGAGGCTAGAGTGGCCAGGAAAGCCCGCAGCCCCAAAGTCTGGGTGGCAATGCAAGTAGTTCCCAGAGACCTTGAAAGAAAGCAAGAGTTGTTCTGGCTGCCACCTTGGCTGTGGGAGCCAGGCCAGGACGTTCGGCATATTGGAGGCCGGTGCTGGGGAAAAGTGAAAAACCGGTGCTTTTGAGGCTAGAGTGGCCAGGAAAGCCCGCAGCCCCAAAGTCTGGGTGGCAATGCAAGTAGTTCCCAGAGACCTTGAAAGAAAGCAAGAGTTGTTCTGGCTGCCACCTTGGCTGTGGGAGCCAGGCCAGGACGTTCGGCATATTGGAGGCCGGTGCTGGGGAAAAGTGAAAAACAGGTTCTTTTGAGGATAGAGTGGCCAGGAAAGCCCGCAGCCCCAAAGTCTGGGTGGCAATGCAAGTAGTTCCCAGAGACCTTGAAAGAAAGCAAGAGTTGTTCTGGCTGCCACCTTGGCTGTGGGAGCCAGGCCAGGACGTTCGGCATATTGGGGGCCGGTGCTGGGGAAAAGTGAAAAAAAGATGCTTGTGAGGATAGAGTGGCCAGGAAAGCCCGCAGCCCCAAAGTCTGGGTGGCAATGCAAGTAGTTCCCAGAGACCTTGAAAGAAAGCAAGAGTTGTTCTGGCTGCCAGCTTGTCTGTGGGAGCCAGGCCAGGACGTTCGGCATATTGGAGGCCGGTGCTGGGAAATATGAAAAAAAGGTGCTTTTGAGGCTAGAGTGGCCAGGAAAGCCCGCAGCCCCAAAGTCTGGGTGGCAATGCAAGTAGTTCCCAGAGACCTTGAAAGAAAGCAAGATTGTTCTGGCTGCCACCTTGGCTGTGGGAGCCAGGCCAGGACGTTCGGCATATTGGGGGCCGGTGCTGGGAAATATGAAAAAAAGGTGCTTTTGAGGCTAGAGTGGCCAGGAAAGCCCGCAGCCCCAAAGTCTGGGTGGCAATGCAAGTAGTTCCCAGAGACCTTGAAAGAAAGCAAGAGTTGTTCTGGCTGCCACTTTAGCTATAGGAGCTAGGACAGGACGTTCGGCATATTGGAGGACGGTGCTGGGGAAAAGTGAAAAACAGGTTCTTTTGAGGAAAGAGTGGCCAGGAAAGCCCGCAGCCCCAAAGTCTGGGTGGCAATGCAAGTAGTTCCCAGAGACCTTGAAAGAAAGCAAGAGTTGTTCTGGCTGCCACGTTGGGTGTGGGAGCCAGGCCAGGACGTTCGGCATATTGGAGGCCGGTGCTGGGAAATATGAAAAAAAGGTGCTTTTGAGGCTAGAGTGGCCAGGAAAGCCCGCAGCCCCAAAGTCTGGGTGGCAATGCAAGTAGTTCCCAGAGACCTTGAAAGAAAGCAAGCGTTGTTCTGGGTGCCACCTTGGCTGTGGGAGCCAGGCCAGGACGTTCGGCATATTGGAGGCCGGTGCTGGGAAATATGAAAAAAAGGTGCTTTTGAGGCTAGAGTGGCCAGGAAAGCCCGCAGCCCCAAAGTCTGGGTGGCAATGCAAGTAGTTCCCAGAGACCTTGAAAGAAAGCAAGAGTTGTTCTGGCTGCCACCTTGGCTGTGGGAGCCAGGCCAGGACGTTCGGCATATTGGAGGCCGGTGCTGGGGAAAAGTGAAAAACCGGTGCTTTTGAGGCTAGAGTGGCCAGGAAAGCCCGCAGCCCCAAAGTCTGGGTGGCAATGCAAGTAGTTCCCAGAGACCTTGAAAGAAAGCAAGAGTTGTTCTGGCTGCCACCTTGGCTGTGGGAGCCAGGCCAGGACGTTCGGCATATTGGAGGCCGGTGCTGGGGAAAAGTGAAAAACAGGTTCTTTTGAGGATAGAGTGGCCAGGAAAGCCCGCAGCCCCAAAGTCTGGGTGGCAATGCAAGTAGTTCCCAGAGACCTTGAAAGAAAGCAAGAGTTGTTCTGGCTGCCACCTTGGCTGTGGGAGCCAGGCCAGGACGTTCGGCATATTGGAGGACGGTGCTGGGGAAAAGTGAAAAAAAGGTGCTTTTGAGGCTAGAGTGGCCAGGAAAGCCCGCAGCCCCAAAGTCTGGGTGGCAATGCAAGTAGTTCCCAGAGACCTTGAAAGAAAGCAAGAGTTGTTCTGGCTGCCAGCTTGGCTGTGGGAGCCAGGCCAGGACGTTCGGCGTATTGGAGGCCGGTGCTGGGAAATATGAAAAAAAGGTGCTTTTGAGGCTAGAGTGGCCAGGAAAGCCCGCAGCCCCAAAGTCTGGGTGGCAATGCAAGTAGTTCCCAGAGACCTTGAAAGAAAGCAAGAGTTGTTCTGGCTGCCACCTTGGCTGTGGGAGCCAGGCCAGGACGTTCGGCATATTGGAGGCCGGTGCTGGGGAAAAGTGAAAAAAAGATGCTTGTGAGGATAGAGTGGCCAGGAAAGCCTGCAGCCCCAAAGTCTGGGTGGCAATGCAAGTAGTTCCCAGAGACCTTGAAAGAAAGCAAGAGTTGTTCTGGCTGCCAGCTTGTCTGTGGGAGCCAGGCCAGGACGTTCGGCATATTGGAGGCCGGTGCTGGGGAATATGAAAAAAAGGTGCTTGTGAGGCTAGAGTGGCCAGGAAAGCCCGCAGCCCCAAAGTCTGGGTGGCAATGCAAGTAGTTCCCAGAGACCTTGAAAGAAAGCAAGCGTTGTTCTGGCTGCCACCTTGGCTGTGGGAGGCAGGCCAGGACGTTTGGCATATTGGTCGCCGGTGCTGGGGAAAAGTGAAAAACCGGTGCTTTTGAGGCTAGAGTGGCCAGGAAAGCCCGCAGCCCCAAAGTCTGGGTGGCAATGCAAGTAGTTCCCAGAGACCTTGAAAGAAAGCAAGAGTTGTTCTGGCTGCCACCTTGGCTGTGGGAGCCAGGCCAGGACGTTCGGCATATTGGAGGCCGGTGCTGGGGTAAAGTGAAAAAAAGATGCTTTTGAGGATAGAGTGGCCAGGAAAGCCCGCAGCCCCAAAGTCTGGGTGGCAATGCAAGTAGTTCCCAGAGACCTTGAAAGAAAGCAAGAGTTGTTCTGGCTGCCACCTTGGCTGTGGGAGCCAGGCCAGGACGTTCGGCATATTGGGGGCCGGTGCTGGGAAATATGAAAAAAACGTTCTTTTGAGGCTAGAGTGGCCAGGAAAGCCTGCAGCCCCAAAGTCTGGGTGGCAATGCAAGTAGTTCCCAGAGACCTTGAAAGAAAGCAAGAGTTGTTCTGGGTGCCACCTTGGGTGTGGGAGCCAGGCCAGGACGTTCAGCATATTGGAGGCCGGTGCTGGGGAAAAGTGAAAAACAGGTTCTTTTGAGGCTAGAGTGGCCAGGAAAGCCCGCAGCCCCAAAGTCTGGGTGGCAATGCAAGTAGTTCCCAGAGACCTTGAAAGAAAGCAAGAGTTGTTCTGGCTGCCACGTTGGGTGTGGGAGCCAGGCCAGGACGTTCGGCATATTGGAGGCCGGTGCTGGGAAATATGAAAAAAAGGTGCTTTTGAGGCTAGAGTGGCCAGGAAAGCCCGCAGCCCCAAAGTCTGGGTGGCAATGCAAGTAGTTCCCAGAGACCTTGAAAGAAAGCAAGCGTTGTTCTGGGTGCCACCTTGGCTGTGGGAGCCAGGCCAGGACGTTCGGCATATTGGAGGCCGGTGCTGGGGAATATGAAAAAAAGGTGCTTGTGAGGCTAGAGTGGCCAGGAAAGCCCGCAGCCCCAAAGTCTGGGTGGCAATGCAAGTAGTTCCCAGAGACCTTGAAAGAAAGCAAGCGTTGTTCTGGCTGCCACCTTGGCTGTGGGAGGCAGGCCAGGACGTTTGGCATATTGGTCGCCAGTGCTGGGGAAAAGTGAAAAACCGGTGCTTTTGAGGCTAGAGTGGCCAGGAAAGCCCGCAGCCCCAAAGTCTGGGTGGCAATGCAAGTAGTTCCCAGAGACCTTGAAAGAAAGCAAGAGTTGTTCTGGCTGCCACCTTGGCTGTGGGAGCCAGGCCAGGACGTTCGGCATATTGGAGGCCGGTGCTGGGGAAAAGTGAAAAACAGGTTCTTTTGAGGCTAGAGTGGCCAGGAAAGCCCGCAGCCCCAAAGTCTGGGTGGCAATGCAAGTAGTTCCCAGAGACCTTGAAAGAAAGCAAGAGTTGTTCTGGCTGCCACGTTGGCTGTGGGAGCCAGGCCAGGACGTTTGGCATATTGGAGGCCGGTGCTGGGAAATATGAAAAACAGGTGCTTTTGAGGCTAGAGTGGCCAGGAAAGCCCGCAGCCCCAAAGTCTGGGTGGCAATGCAAGTAGTTCCCAGAGACCTTGAAAGAAAGCAAGAGTTGTTCTGGCTGCCACCTTGGCTGTGGGAGCCAGGCCAGGACGTTCGGCATATTGGGCGACGGTGCTGGGGAAAAGTGAAAAACCGGTGCTTTTGAGGCTAGAGTGGCCAGGAAAGCCCGCAGCCCCAAAGTCTGGGTGGCAATGCAAGTAGTTCCCAGAGACCTTGAAAGAAAGCAAGAGTTGTTCTGGCTGCCACCTTGGCTGTGGGAGCCAGGCCAGGACGTTCGGCATATTGGAGGCCGGTGCTGGGGAAAAGTGAAAAAAAGGTGCTTTTGAGGCTAGAGTGGCCAGGAAAGCCGGCAGCCCCAAAGTCTGGGTGGCAATGCAAGTAGTTCCCAGAGACCTTGAAAGAAAGCAAGAGTTGTTCTGGCTGCCACCTTGGCTGTGGGAGCCAGGCCAGGACGTTCGGCATATTGGGCGACGGTGCTGGGGAAAAGTGAAAAAAAGGTGCTTTTGAGGCTAGAGTGGCCAGGAAAGCCCGCAGCCCCAAAGTCTGGGTGGCAATGCAAGTAGTTCCCAGAGACCTTGAAAGAAAGCAAGAGTTGTTCTGGCTGCCACGTTGGCTGTGGGAGCCAGGCCAGGACGTTCGGCGTATTGGAGGCCGGTGCTGGGAAATATGAAAAAAAGGTGCTTTTGAGGCTAGAGTGGCCAGGAAAGCCCGCAGCCCCAAAGTCTGGGTGGCAATGCAAGTAGTTCCCAGAGACCTTGAAAGAAAGCAAGAGTTGTTCTGGCTGCCACTTTGGCTATAGGAGCTAGGACAGGACGTTCGGCATATTGGAGGACAGTGCTAGGGAAAAGTGAAAAACAGGTTCTTTTGAGGCTAGAGTGGCCAGGAAAGCCCGCAGCCCCAAAGTCTGGGTGGCAATGCAAGTAGTTCCCAGAGACCTTGAAAGAAAGCAAGAGTTGTTCTGGGTGCCACCTTGGCTGTGGGAGCCAGGCCAGGACGTTCGGCATATTGGAGGCCGGTGCTGGGGAAAAGTGAAAAAAAGGTGCTTTTGAGGCTAGAGTGGCCAGGAAAGCCCGCAGCCCCAAAGTCTGGGTGGCAATGCAAGTAGTTCCCAGAGACCTTGAAAGAAAGCAAGCGTTGTTCTGGGTGCCACCTTGGCTGTGGGAGCCAGGCCAGGACGTTCGGCATATTGGAGGCCGGTGCTGGGGAAAAGTGAAAAACAGGTGCTTTTGAGGCTAGAGTGGCCAGGAAAGCCCGCAGCCCCAAAGTCTGGGTGGCAATGCAAGTAGTTCCCAGAGACCTTGAAAGAAAGCAAGAGTTGTTCTGGCTGCCACCTTGGCTGTGGGAGCCAGGCCAGGACGTTCGGCATATTGGGCGACGGTGCTGGGGAAAAGTGAAAAAAAGGTGCTTTTGAGGCTAGAGTGGCCAGGAAAGCCCGCAGCCCCAAAGTCTGGGTGGCAATGCAAGTAGTTCCCAGAGACCTTGAAAGAAAGCAAGCGTTGTTCTGGGTGCCACCTTGGCTGTGGGAGCCAGGCCAGGACGTTCGGCGTATTGGAGGCCGGTGCTGGGAAATATGAAAAAAAGGTGCTTTTGAGGCTAGAGTGGCCAGGAAAGCCCGCAGCCCCAAAGTCTGGGTGGCAATGCAAGTAGTTCCCAGAGACCTTGAAAGAAAGCAAGAGTTGTTCTGGCTGCCACTTTGTCTATAGGATCTAGGACAGGACGTTCGGCATATTGGAGGACGGTGCTAGGGAAAAGTGAAAAACAGGTTCTTTTGAGGCTAGAGTGGCCAGGAAAGCCCGCAGCCCCAAAGTCTGGGTGGCAATGCAAGTAGTTCCCAGAGACCTTGAAAGAAAGCAAGAGTTGTTCTGGCTGCCAGCTTGGCTGTGGGAGCCAGGCCAGGACGTTCGGCATATTGGAGGCCGGTGCTGGGATATATGAAAAAAAGGTGCTTTTGAGGCTAGAGTGGCCAGGAAAGCCCGCAGCCCCAAAGTCTGGGTGGCAATGCAAGTAGTTCCCAGAGACCTTGAAAGAAAGCAAGAGTTGTTCTGGCTGCCACCTTGGCTGTGGGAGCCAGGCCAGGACGTTCGGCATATTGGAGGCCGGTGCTGGGATATATGAAAAAAAGGTGCTTTTGAGGCTAGAGTGGCCAGGAAAGCCCGCAGCCCCAAAGTCTGGGTGGCAATGCAAGTAGTTCCCAGAGACCTTGAAAGAAAGCAAGAGTTGTTCTGGCTGCCACCTTGGCTGTGGGAGCCAGGCCAGGACGTTCGGCATATTGGAGGCCGGTGCTGGGGAAAAGTGAAAAACAGGTTCTTTTGAGGCTAGAGTGGCCAGGAAAGCCCGCAGCCCCAAAGTCTGGGTGGCAATGCAAGTAGTTCCCAGAGACCTTGAAAGAAAGCAAGAGTTGTTCTGGCTGCCACGTTGGCTGTGGGAGCCAGGCCAGGACGTTTGGCATATTGGAGGCCGGTGCTGGGAAATATGAAAAAAAGGTGCTTTTGAGGCTAGAGTGGCCAGGAAAGCCCGCAGCCCCAAAGTCTGGGTGGCAATGCAAGTAGTTCCCAGAGACCTTGAAAGAAAGCAAGAGTTGTTCTGGCTGCCACCTTGGGTGTGGGAGCCAGGCCAGGACGTTCGGCATATTGGAGGCCGGTGCTGGGGAAAAGTGAAAAAAAGGTGCTTTTGAGGCTAGAGTGGCCAGGAAAGCCGGCAGCCCCAAAGTCTGGGTGGCAATGCAAGTAGTTCCCAGAGACCTTGAAAGAAAGCAAGAGTTGTTCTGGCTGCCACCTTGGGTGTGGGAGCCAGGCCAGGACGTTCGGCATATTGGAGGCCGGTGCTGGGATATATGAAAAAAAGGTGCTTTTGAGGCTAGAGTGGCCAGGAAAGCCCACAGCCCCAAAGTCTGGGTGGCAATGCAAGTAGTTCCCAGAGACCTTGAAAGAAAGCAAGAGTTGTTCTGGCTGCCACCTTGGCTGTGGGAGCCAGGCCAGGACGTTTGGCATATTGGAGGCCGGTGCTGGGGTAAAGTGAAAAACAGGTGCTTTTGAGGCTAGAGTGGCCAGGAAAGCCCGCAGCCCCAAAGTCTGGGTGGCAATGCAAGTAGTTCCCAGAGACCTTGAAAGAAAGCAAGAGTTGTTCTGGCTGCCACCTTGGCTGTGGGAGCCAGGCCAGGACGTTCGGCATATTGGAGGACGGTGCTGGGGAAAAGTGAAAAACCGGTGCTTTTGAGGCTAGAGTGGCCAGGAAAGCCCGCAGCCCCAAAGTCTGGGTGGCAATGCAAGTAGTTCCCAGAGACCTTGAAAGAAAGCAAGCGTTGTTCTGGCTGCCACCTTGGCTGTGGGAGCCAGGCCAGGACGTTCGGCATATTGGAGGCCGGTGCTGGGGAAAAGTGAAAAAAAGGTGCTTTTGAGGCTAGAGTGGCCAGGAAAGCCCGCAGCCCCAAAGTCTGGGTGGCAATGCAAGTAGTTCCCAGAGACCTTGAAAGAAAGCAAGCGTTGTTCTGGGTGCCACCTTGGCTGTGGGAGCCAGGCCAGGACGTTCGGCATATTGGAGGCCGGTGCTGGGGAAAAGTGAAAAACAGGTGCTTTTGAGGCTAGAGTGGCCAGGAAAGCCCGCAGCCCCAAAGTCTGGGTGGCAATGCAAGTAGTTCCCAGAGACCTTGAAAGAAAGCAAGAGTTGTTCTGGCTGCCACCTTGGCTGTGGGAGCCAGGCCAGGACGTTCGGCATATTGGGCGACGGTGCTGGGGAAAAGTGAAAAAAAGGTGCTTTTGAGGCTAGAGTGGCCAGGAAAGCCCGCAGCCCCAAAGTCTGGGTGGCAATGCAAGTAGTTCCCAGAGACCTTGAAAGAAAGCAAGCGTTGTTCTGGGTGCCACCTTGGCTGTGGGAGCCAGGCCAGGACGTTCGGCGTATTGGAGGCCGGTGCTGGGAAATATGAAAAAAAGGTGCTTTTGAGGCTAGAGTGGCCAGGAAAGCCCGCAGCCCCAAAGTCTGGGTGGCAATGCAAGTAGTTCCCAGAGACCTTGAAAGAAAGCAAGAGTTGTTCTGGCTGCCACTTTGTCTATAGGATCTAGGACAGGACGTTCGGCATATTGGAGGACGGTGCTAGGGAAAAGTGAAAAACAGGTTCTTTTGAGGCTAGAGTGGCCAGGAAAGCCCGCAGCCCCAAAGTCTGGGTGGCAATGCAAGTAGTTCCCAGAGACCTTGAAAGAAAGCAAGAGTTGTTCTGGCTGCCAGCTTGGCTGTGGGAGCCAGGCCAGGACGTTCGGCATATTGGAGGCCGGTGCTGGGATATATGAAAAAAAGGTGCTTTTGAGGCTAGAGTGGCCAGGAAAGCCCGCAGCCCCAAAGTCTGGGTGGCAATGCAAGTAGTTCCCAGAGACCTTGAAAGAAAGCAAGAGTTGTTCTGGCTGCCACCTTGGCTGTGGGAGCCAGGCCAGGACGTTCGGCATATTGGAGGCCGGTGCTGGGATATATGAAAAAAAGGTGCTTTTGAGGCTAGAGTGGCCAGGAAAGCCCGCAGCCCCAAAGTCTGTGTGGCAATGCAAGTAGTTCCCAGAGACCTTGAAAGAAAGCAAGAGTTGTTCTGGCTGCCACCTTGGCTGTGGGAGCCAGGCCAGGACGTTCGGCATATTGGAGGCCGGTGCTGGGGAAAAGTGAAAAACAGGTTCTTTTGAGGCTAGAGTGGCCAGGAAAGCCCGCAGCCCCAAAGTCTGGGTGGCAATGCAAGTAGTTCCCAGAGACCTTGAAAGAAAGCAAGAGTTGTTCTGGCTGCCACGTTGGCTGTGGGAGCCAGGCCAGGACGTTTGGCATATTGGAGGCCGGTGCTGGGAAATATGAAAAAAAGGTGCTTTTGAGGCTAGAGTGGCCAGGAAAGCCCGCAGCCCCAAAGTCTGGGTGGCAATGCAAGTAGTTCCCAGAGACCTTGAAAGAAAGCAAGAGTTGTTCTGGCTGCCACCTTGGGTGTGGGAGCCAGGCCAGGACGTTCGGCATATTGGAGGCCGGTGCTGGGGAAAAGTGAAAAAAAGGTGCTTTTGAGGCTAGAGTGGCCAGGAAAGCCGGCAGCCCCAAAGTCTGGGTGGCAATGCAAGTAGTTCCCAGAGACCTTGAAAGAAAGCAAGAGTTGTTCTGGCTGCCACCTTGGGTGTGGGAGCCAGGCCAGGACGTTCGGCATATTGGAGGCCGGTGCTGGGATATATGAAAAAAAGGTGCTTTTGAGGCTAGAGTGGCCAGGAAAGCCCACAGCCCCAAAGTCTGGGTGGCAATGCAAGTAGTTCCCAGAGACCTTGAAAGAAAGCAAGCGTTGTTCTGGGTGCCACCTTGGCTGTGGGAGCCAGGCCAGGACGTTTGGCATATTGGAGGCCGGTGCTGGGGTAAAGTGAAAAACAGGTGCTTTTGAGGCTAGAGTGGCCAGGAAAGCCCGCAGCCCCAAAGTCTGGGTGGCAATGCAAGTAGTTCCCAGAGACCTTGAAAGAAAGCAAGAGTTGTTCTGGCTGCCAGCTTGTCTGTGGGAGCCAGGCCAGGACGTTCGGCATATTGGAGGACGGTGCTGGGGAAAAGTGAAAAACCGGTGCTTTTGAGGCTAGAGTGGCCAGGAAAGCCCGCAGCCCCAAAGTCTGGGTGGCAATGCAAGTAGTTCCCAGAGACCTTGAAAGAAAGCAAGCGTTGTTCTGGCTGCCACCTTGGCTGTGGGAGCCAGGCCAGGACGTTCGGCATATTGGAGGCCGGTGCTGGGGAAAAGTGAAAAAAAGGTGCTTTTGAGGCTAGAGTGGCCAGGAAAGCCCGCAGCCCCAAAGTCTGGGTGGCAATGCAAGTAGTTCCCAGAGACCTTGAAAGAAAGCAAGAGTTGTTCTGGCTGCCACCTTGGCTGTGGGAGCCAGGCCAGGACGTTCGGCATATTGGGCGCCGGTGCTGGGGAAAAGTGAAAAAAAGGTGCTTTTGAGGCTAGAGTGGCCAGGAAAGCCCGCAGCCCCAAAGTCTGGGTGGCAATGCAAGTAGTTCCCAGAGACCTTGAAAGAAAGCAAGAGTTGTTCTGGCTGCCACTTTGGCTATAGGAGCTAGGACAGGACGTTCGGCATATTGGAGGCCGGTGCTGGGGAAAAGTGAAAAACAGGTTCTTTTGAGGCTAGAGTGGCCAGGAAAGCCCGCAG
>NW_027414126.1:0-59479 GCF_964106895.1 Numenius arquata
TCCATAAGCGCCCGCAGAGGTCTGAAGGGGCCCGTACTGTGCCGTAAGGATCCATAGGGTTCCGTAGAGCTTCGTAGGTTCCCTAGAGGCCTGTGGAGTACCGCAGGAGCCAGTAGTGTTCCGTAGGGTCCTCTAGGGTTGAGTAAGTGTCCGCAGGAGTCTGTAGGAATCCGTGGGATTCTGTAAGGTTCTGGAGGGTTCTGCAGGGTTCCGTAGGGGCCCGTAGAGTTCCGTAGTGGCTGGTAAAGTTCCCTAGGGCCCTGTACCGTTCCGTAACTGCCTGCAAGGGTCTTTAGGCTTCCGTAGGGGCTGGCA
Organism: Numenius arquata; assembly: GCF_964106895.1. NCBI lineage: Eukaryota > Metazoa > Chordata > Aves > Charadriiformes > Scolopacidae > Numenius > Numenius arquata. The sequence goes on from NW_027414126.1 coordinate 316, forward strand.
GGGTTCCATAAAGTTCCGTGGGTTCCTGCAGAGTTCTGCAAGTGCCCGCAAGGGCCTGTAGGGGCCCACAGTGTTTCTGCCAGGTTCCGTAGGAGCCATATTGTTCTTAGTGGCTGGTAATATTCTGTAGGGGTCTGTAGGTTTCCGTAGGCACCTACAGTGTTCTGTAGGAGCCCATAGGGTTTTAGTGAGGTTCCGTTGTGTTGCTAAGGGTCTTGTAGAGTGCTGTCGGGTCCTGGAGTATTCTGTAGGGTTCCAGAGGGGCTGGTAGGGTTCCGTCGAAATCTGAAGGGTTCCCTAGGGGCCCGTAGAGTCCCATAGATTTCCGTAGGGGCCTGTAGGGTTGTGTAAGTGCCCGCAGGGGTTGGTAGGAGCTTGTAGGGTGCCATATGTTTCCGGAGGGTTGTGTAGGGTTCCGTAGGGGCCTGTGGTGTTCCCTAGGGGCCTGTAGAGTCTCGTACAGTTCCGTAGGGTCCTGTAGGTTTCCATAAGCGCCCGCAGAGGTCTGAAGGGGCCCGTACTGTGCCGTAAGGATCCATAGGGTTCCGTAGAGCTTCGTAGGTTCCCTAGAGGCCTCTGGAGTACCGCAGGAGCCAGTAGTGTTCTGTAGGGGCCCGTAGGGTTCCTTCCATAGGAGCTGGCAGTGTTCCGTAGGGTCCTCTAGGGTTGAGTAAGTGCCCGCAGGAGTCTGTAAGAATCCGTGGGATTCTGTAAGGTTCTGGAGGGTTCTGCAGGGTTCCGTAGGGGCCCGTAGAGTTCCGTAGTGGCTGGTAAAGTTCCCTAGGGCCCTGTACCGTTCCGTAACTGCCTGCAATGGTCTTTAGGCTTCCGTAAGGGCTGGTAGGGTTCCATAAAGTTCCGTGGGTTCCTGCAGAGTTCTGCAAGTGCCCGCAAGGGCCAGTAGGGGCCCACAGTGTTTCTGCCAGGTTCCGTAGAGTTCCGTAGGGGCCATATTTTTCTGTAGTGACTGGTAGTGTTCTGTAGGGGTCTGTAGGTTTCCGTAGGCACCTACAGTGTTCTGTAGGAGCCCATAGGGTTTTAGTGAGGTTCCGTTGTGTTGCTAAGGGTCTTGTAGAGTGCTGTCGGGTCCTGGAGTATTCTGTAGGGTTCCAGAGGGGCTCGTAGGGTTCCGTCGAAATCTGTAGGGTTCCCTAGGGGCCCGTAGAGTCCCGTAGATTTCCGTAGGGACCTGTAGGGTTGTGTAAGTGCCCGCAGGGGTTGGTAGGAGCTTGTAGGGTGCCATATGTTTCCGGAGGGTTCCGTAGGGTTCCGTAGGGGCCTGTGGTGTTCCCTAGGGCCTGTAGAGTCTCGTACAGTTTCGGTAGGGTCCTGTAGGTTTCCATAAGCGCCCGCAGATGTCTGAAGGGGCCCGTACTGTGCCGTAAGGATCCATAGGGTTCCGTAGAGCTTCGTAGGTTCCCTAGAGGCCTGTGGAGTACCGCAGGAGCCAGTAGTGTTCCGTAGGGTCCTCTAGGGTTGAGTAAGTGTCCGCAGGAGTCTGTAGGAATCCGTGGGATTCTGTAAGGTTCTGGAGGGTTCTGCAGGGTTCCGTAGGGGCCCGTAGAGTTCCGTAGTGGCTGGTAAAGTTCCCTAGGGCCCTGTACCGTTCCGTAACTGCCTGCAAGGGTCTTTAGGCTTCCGTAGGGGCTGGCAGGGTTCCATAAAGTTCCGTGGGTTCCTGCAGAGTTCTGCAAGTGCCCGCAAGGGCCTGTAGGGGCCCACAGTGTTTCTGCCAGGTTCCGTAGGAGCCATATTGTTCTTAGTGGCTGGTAATATTCTGTAGGGGGTCTGTAGGTTTCCGTAGGCACCTACAGTGTTCTGTAGGAGCCCATAGGGTTTTAGTGAGGTTCCGTTGTATTGCTAAGGGTCTTGTAGAGTTCTGTCGGGTCCTGGAGTATTCTGTAGGGTTCCAGAGGGGCTGGTAGGGTTCCGTCGAAATCTGAAGGGTTCCCTAGGGGCCCGTAGAGTCCCATAGATTTCCGTAGGGGCCTGTAGGGTTATGTAAGTGCCCGCAGGGGTTGGTAGGAGCTTGTAGGGTGCCATATGTTTCCGGAGGGTTGTGTAGGGTTCCGTAGGGGCCTGTGGTGTTCCCTAGGGGCCTGTAGAGTCTCGTACAGTTCCGTAGGGTCCTGTAGGTTTCCATAAGCGCCCGCAGAGGTCTGAAGGGGCCCGTACTGTGCCGTAAGGATCCATAGGGTTCCGTAGAGCTTCGTAGGTTCCCTAGAGGCCTGTGGAGTACCGCAGGAGCCAGTAGTGTTCTGTAGGGGCCCGTAGGGTTCCTTCCATAGGAGCTGGCAGTGTTCCGTAGGGTCCTCTAGGGTTGAGTAAGTGCCCGCAGGAGTCTGTAGGAATCCGTGGGATTCTGTAAGGTTCTGGAGGGTTCTGCAGGGTTCCGTAGGGGCCCGTAGAGTTCCGTAGTGGCTGGTAAAGTTCCGTAGGGCCCTGTGGGGTTCTGTATGGACCTGTAGGGTTCCGTAGGGGCCTGCAGTGTTCTGTAAGTGCCCGTAGGTGTCTGTACGGGTCTGTAGGGTTCCGTAGGCACCTGCAGTGTTCTGTAGGAGCCCATAGGGTTTTAGTGAGGTTCCGTTGTGTTGCTAAGGGTCTTGTAGAGTGCTGTCGGGTCCTGGAGTATTCTGTAGGGTTCCAGAGGGCCTTGTAGGGTTCCGTCGAAATCTGAAGGGTTCCCTAGGGGCCTGTAGAGTCCCGTAGATTTCCGTAGGGGCCTGTAGGGTTGTGTAAGTGCCCGCAGGGGTTGGTAGGAGCTTGTAGGGTGCCATATGTTTCCGGAGGGTTGTGTAGGGTTCCGCAGGGGCCTGTGGTGTTCCCTAGGGGCCTGTTGAGTCTCGTACAGTTTCGGTAGGGTCCTGTAGGTTTCCATAAGCGCCCGCAGAGGTCTGAAGGGGCCCGTACTGTTCCGTAAGGATCCATAGGGTTCCGTAGAGCTTCGTAGGTTCCCTAGAGGCCTCTGGAGTACCGCAGGAGCCAGTAGTGTTCTGTAGGGCCCGTAGGTTTCTTTCCATAGGGGCTGGCAGTATTGCGTAAGGGCCTGTACGGTTGTGTAAGTGCCCGCAGCAGTCTGTAGGAGTCTGTGGGATTCTGTAAGGTTCTGGAGGGTTCTGCAGGGTTCCATCGGGACCCGTAGAGTTCCGCAGTGGCTGGTAAAGTTCCGTAGGGCCCTGTGGGGTTCTGTATGGACCTGTAGGGTTCCGTAGGGGCCTGCAGGGTTCCGTAAGTGCCCGCAGGTGTCTGTAGGGTTCCGTAGGGGTCAGTAGGGTTCCGTAGGCACCTGCAGTGTTCTGTAGGAGCCCATAGGGTTTTAGTGAGGTTCCGTTGTGTTGCTAAGGGTCTTGTAGAGTCCTGTCGGGTCCTGGAGTATTCTGTAGGGTTCCAGAGGGGCTGGTAGGGTTCCGTCGAAATCTGAAGGGTTCCCTAGGGGCCCGTAGAGTCCCATAAATTTCCGTAGGGGCCTGTAGGGTTATGTAAGTGCCCGCAGGGGTTGGTAGGAGCTTGTAGGGTGCCATATGTTTCCGGAGGGTTGTGTAGGGTTCCGTAGGGGCCTGTGGTGTTCCCTAGGGGCCTGTAGAGTCTCGTACAGTTTCGGTAGGGTCCTGTAGGTTTCCATAAGCGCCCGCAGAGGTCTGAAGGGGCCCGTACTGTTCCGTAAGGATCCATAGGGTTCCGTAGAGCTTCGTAGGTTCCCTAGAGGCCTGTGGAGTACCGCAGGAGCCAGTAGTGTTCCGTAGGGTCCTCTAGGGTTGAGTAAGTGCCCGCAGGAGTCTGTAGGAATCCGTGGGATTCTGCAAGGTTCTGGAGGGTTCTGCAGGGTTCCGTAGGGGCCCGTAGAGTTCCGTAGTGGCTGGTAAAGTTCCCTAGGGCCCTGTGGGGTTCTGTATGGACCTGTAGGGTTCCGTAGGGGCCTGCAGTGTTCTGTAAGTGCCCGTAGGTGTCTGTACGGGTCTGTAGGGTTCCGTAGGCACCTGCAGTGTTCTGTAGGAGCCCATAGGGTTTTAGTGAGGTTCCGTTGTGTTGCTAAGGGTCTTGTAGAGTGCTGTCGGGTCCTGGAGTATTCTGTAGGGTTCCAGAGGGCCTTGTAGGGTTCCGTCGAAATCTGAAGGGTTCCCTAGGGGCCTGTAGAGTCCCGTAGATTTCCGTAGGGGCCTGTAGGGTTGTGTAAGTGCCCGCAGGGGTTGGTAGGAGCTTGTAGGGTGCCATATGTTTCCGGAGGGTTGTGTAGGGTTCCGTAGGGGCCTGTGGTGTTCCCTAGGGGCCTGTTGAGTCTCGTACAGTTTCGGTAGGGTCCTGTAGGTTTCCATAAGCGCCCGCAGAGGTCTGAAGGGGCCCGTACTGTTCCGTAAGGATCCATAGGGTTCCGTAGAGCTTCGTAGGTTCCCTAGAGGCCTCTGGAGTACCGCAGGAGCCAGTAGTGTTCTGTAGGGGCCCGTAGGTTTCTTTCCATAGGGGCTGGCAGTATTGCGTAAGGGCCTGTACGGTTGTGTAAGTGCCCGCAGCAGTCTGTAGGAGTCTGTGGGATTCTGTAAGGTTCTGGAGGGTTCTGCAGGGTTCCATCGGGACCCGTAGAGTTCCGCAGTGGCTGGTAAAGTTCCGTAGGGCCCTGTGGGGTTCTGTATGGACCTGTAGGGTTCCGTAGGGGCCTGCAGGGTTCCGTAAGTGCCCGCAGGTGTCTGTAGGGTTCCGTAGGGGTTTCTAGGGTTCCGTAGGCACCTGCAGTGTTCTGTAGGAGCCCATAGGGTTTTAGTGAGGTTCCGTTGTGTTGCTAAGGGTCTTGTAGAGTCCTGTCGGGTCCTGGAGTATTCTGTAGGGTTCCAGAGGGGCTGGTAGGGTTCCGTCGAAATCTGAAGGGTTCCCTAGGGGCCCGTAGAGTCCCATAGATTTCCGTAGGGGCCTGTAGGGTTATGTAAGTGCCCGCAGGGGTTGGTAGGAGCTTGTAGGGTGCCATATGTTTCCGGAGGGTTGTGTAGGGTTCCGTAGGGGCCTGTGGTGTTCCCTAGGGGCCTGTAGAGTCTCGTACAGTTTCGGTAGGGTCCTGTAGGTTTCCATAAGCGCCCGCAGAGGTCTGAAGGGGCCCGTACTGTTCCGTAAGGATCCATAGGGTTCCGTAGAGCTTCGTAGGTTCCCTAGAGGCCTGTGGAGTACCGCAGGAGCCAGTAGTGTTCCGTAGGGTCCTCTAGGGTTGAGTAAGTGCCCGCAGGAGTCTGTAGGAATCCGTGGGATTCTGTAAGGTTCTGGAGGGTTCTGCAGGGTTCCGTAGGGGCCCCTAGAGTTCCGTAGTGGCTGGTAAAGTTCCCTAGGGCCCTGTGGGGTTCTGTATGGACCTGTAGGGTTCCATAGGGGCCTGCAGTGTTCTGTAAGTGCCCGTAGGTGTCTGTACGGGTCTGTAGGGTTCCGTAGGCACCTACAGTGTTCTGTAGGAGCCCATAGGGTTTTAGTGAGGTTCCGTTGTGTTGCTAAGGGTCTTGTAGAGTTCTGTCGGGTCCTGGAGTATTCTGTAGGGTTCCAGAGGGCCTTGTAGGGTTCCGTCGAAATCTGAAGGGTTCCCTAGGGGCCCGTAGAGTCCCATAGATTTCCGTAGGGGCCTGTAGGGTTGTTTAAGTGCCCGCAGAAGTCTGTAGGAGTCTGTGGGATTCTGTCAGATTCCGGAGGGTTCTGCAGAGTTCCGTAGGGACCCGTAGAGTTCCATAGTGGCTGGTAAAGTTCCGTAGGGCCCTGTGGGGTTCTGTATGGACCTGTAGGGTTCCGTAGGGGCCTGCAGTGTTCTGTAAGTGCCCGTAGGTGTCTGTACGGGTCTGTAGGGTTCCGTAGGCACCTGCAGTGTTCTGTAGGAGCCCATAGGGTTTTAGTGAGGTTCCGTTGTGTTGCTAAGGGTCTTGTAGAGTCCTGTCGGGTCCTGGAGTATTCTGTAGGGTTCCAGAGGGGCTGGTAGGGTTCCGTCGAAATCTGAAGGGTTCCCTAGGGGCCCGTAGAGTCCCGTAGATTTCCGTAGGGGCCTGTAGGGTTATGTAAGTGCCCGCAGGGGTTGGTAGGAGCTTGTAGGGTGCCATATGTTTCCGGAGGGTTGTGTAGGGTTCCGTAGGGGCCTGTGGTGTTCCCTAGGGGCCTGTAGAGTCTCGTACAGTTTCGGTAGGGTCCTGTAGGTTTCCATAAGCGCCCGCAGAGGTCTGAAGGGGCCCGTACTGTGCCGTAAGGATCCATAGGGTTCCGTAGAGCTTCGTAGGTTCCCTAGAGGCCTCTGGAGTACCGCAGGAGCCAGTAGTGTTCCGTAGGGTCCTCTAGGGTTGAGTAAGTGTCCGCAGGAGTCTGTAGGAATCCGTGGGATTCTGTAAGGTTCTGGAGGGTTCTGCAGGGTTCCGTAGGGGCCCGTAGAGTTCCGTAGTGGCTGGTAAAGTTCCCTAGGGCCCTGTACCGTTCCGTAACTGCCTGCAAGGGTCTTTAGGCTTCCGTAGGGGCTGGCAGGGTTCCATAAAGTTCCGTGGGTTCCTGCAGAGTTCTGCAAGTGCCCGCAAGGGCCTGTAGGGGCCCACAGTGTTTCTGCCAGGTTCCGTAGGAGCCATATTGTTCTTAGTGGCTGGTAATATTCTGTAGGGGTCTGTAGGTTTCCGTAGGCACCTACAGTGTTCTGTAGGAGCCCATAGGGTTTTAGTGAGGTTCCGTTGTGTTGCTAAGGGTCTTGTAGAGTGCTGTCGGGTCCTGGAGTATTCTGTAGGGTTCCAGAGGGGCTGGTAGGGTTCCGTCGAAATCTGAAGGGTTCCCTAGGGGCCCGTAGAGTCCCATAGATTTCCGTAGGGGCCTGTAGGGTTGTGTAAGTGCCCGCAGGGGTTGGTAGGAGCTTGTAGGGTGCCATATGTTTCCGGAGGGTTGTGTAGGGTTCCGTAGGGGCCTGTGGTGTTCCCTAGGGGCCTGTAGAGTCTCGTACAGTTCCGTAGGGTCCTGTAGGTTTCCATAAGCGCCCGCAGAGGTCTGAAGGGGCCCGTACTGTGCCGTAAGGATCCATAGGGTTCCGTAGAGCTTCGTAGGTTCCCTAGAGGCCTCTGGAGTACCGCAGGAGCCAGTAGTGTTCTGTAGGGGCCCGTAGGGTTCCTTCCATAGGAGCTGGCAGTGTTCCGTAGGGTCCTCTAGGGTTGAGTAAGTGCCCGCAGGAGTCTGTAAGAATCCGTGGGATTCTGTAAGGTTCTGGAGGGTTCTGCAGGGTTCCGTAGGGGCCCGTAGAGTTCCGTAGTGGCTGGTAAAGTTCCCTAGGGCCCTGTACCGTTCCGTAACTGCCTGCAATGGTCTTTAGGCTTCCGTAAGGGCTGGTAGGGTTCCATAAAGTTCCGTGGGTTCCTGCAGAGTTCTGCAAGTGCCCGCAAGGGCCAGTAGGGGCCCACAGTGTTTCTGCCAGGTTCCGTAGAGTTCCGTAGGGGCCATATTTTTCTGTAGTGACTGGTAGTGTTCTGTAGGGGTCTGTAGGTTTCCGTAGGCACCTACAGTGTTCTGTAGGAGCCCATAGGGTTTTAGTGAGGTTCCGTTGTGTTGCTAAGGGTCTTGTAGAGTGCTGTCGGGTCCTGGAGTATTCTGTAGGGTTCCAGAGGGGCTGGTAGGGTTCCGTCGAAATCTGAAGGGTTCCCTAGGGGCCCGTAGAGTCCCATAGATTTCCGTAGGGACCTGTAGGGTTGTGTAAGTGCCCGCAGGGGTTGGTAGGAGCTTGTAGGGTGCCATATGTTTCCGGAGGGTTCCGTAGGGTTCCGTAGGGGCCTGTGGTGTTCCCTAGGGGCCTGTAGAGTCTCGTACAGTTCCGTAGGGTCCTGTAGGTTTCCATAAGCGCCCGCAGATGTCTGAAGGGGCCCGTACTGTGCCGTAAGGATCCATAGGGTTCCGTAGAGCTTCGTAGGTTCCCTAGAGGCCTCTGGAGTACCGCAGGAGCCAGTAGTGTTCCGTAGGGTCCTCTAGGGTTGAGTAAGTGTCCGCAGGAGTCTGTAGGAATCCGTGGGATTCTGTAAGGTTCTGGAGGGTTCTGCAGGGTTCCGTAGGGGCCCGTAGAGTTCCGTAGTGGCTGGTAAAGTTCCCTAGGGCCCTGTACCGTTCCGTAACTGCCTGCAAGGGTCTTTAGGCTTCCGTAGGGGCTGGCAGGGTTCCATAAAGTTCCGTGGGTTCCTGCAGAGTTCTGCAAGTGCCCGCAAGGGCCTGTAGGGGCCCACAGTGTTTCTGCCAGGTTCCGTAGGAGCCATATTGTTCTTAGTGGCTGGTAATATTCTGTAGGGGTCTGTAGGTTTCCGTAGGCACCTACAGTGTTCTGTAGGAGCCCATAGGGTTTTAGTGAGGTTCCGTTGTATTGCTAAGGGTCTTGTAGAGTTCTGTCGGGTCCTGGAGTATTCTGTAGGGTTCCAGAGGGGCTGGTAGGGTTCCGTCGAAATCTGAAGGGTTCCCTAGGGGCCCGTAGAGTCCCATAGATTTCCGTAGGGGCCTGTAGGGTTATGTAAGTGCCCGCAGGGGTTGGTAGGAGCTTGTAGGGTGCCATATGTTTCCGGAGGGTTGTGTAGGGTTCCGTAGGGGCCTGTGGTGTTCCCTAGGGGCCTGTAGAGTCTCGTACAGTTCCGTAGGGTCCTGTAGGTTTCCATAAGCGCCCGCAGAGGTCTGAAGGGGCCCGTACTGTGCCGTAAGGATCCATAGGGTTCCGTAGAGCTTCGTAGGTTCCCTAGAGGCCTCTGGAGTACCGCAGGAGCCAGTAGTGTTCTGTAGGGGCCCGTAGGGTTCCTTCCATAGGAGCTGGCAGTGTTCCGTAGGGTCCTCTAGGGTTGAGTAAGTGCCCGCAGGAGTCTGTAGGAATCCGTGGGATTCTGCAAGGTTCTGGAGGGTTCTGCAGGGTTCCGTAGGGGCCCGTAGAGTTCCGTAGTGGCTGGTAAAGTTCCCTAGGGCCCTGTGGGGTTCTGTATGGACCTGTAGGGTTCCGTAGGGGCCTGCAGTGTTCTGTAAGTGCCCGTAGGTGTCTGTACGGGTCTGTAGGGTTCCGTAGGCACCTGCAGTGTTCTGTAGGAGCCCATAGGGTTTTAGTGAGGTTCCGTTGTGTTGCTAAGGGTCTTGTAGAGTGCTGTCGGGTCCTGGAGTATTCTGTAGGGTTCCAGAGGGCCTTGTAGGGTTCCGTCGAAATCTGAAGGGTTCCCTAGGGGCCTGTAGAGTCCCGTAGATTTCCGTAGGGGCCTGTAGGGTTGTGTAAGTGCCCGCAGGGGTTGGTAGGAGCTTGTAGGGTGCCATATGTTTCCGGAGGGTTGTGTAGGGTTCCGCAGGGGCCTGTGGTGTTCCCTAGGGGCCTGTTGAGTCTCGTACAGTTTCGGTAGGGTCCTGTAGGTTTCCATAAGCGCCCGCAGAGGTCTGAAGGGGCCCGTACTGTTCCGTAAGGATCCATAGGGTTCCGTAGAGCTTCGTAGGTTCCCTAGAGGCCTCTGGAGTACCGCAGGAGCCAGTAGTGTTCTGTAGGGGCCCGTAGGTTTCTTTCCATAGGGGCTGGCAGTATTGCGTAAGGGCCTGTACGGTTGTGTAAGTGCCCGCAGCAGTCTGTAGGAGTCTGTGGGATTCTGTAAGGTTCTGGAGGGTTCTGCAGGGTTCCATCGGGACCCGTAGAGTTCCGCAGTGGCTGGTAAAGTTCCGTAGGGCCCTGTGGGGTTCTGTATGGACCTGTAGGGTTCCGTAGGGGCCTGCAGGGTTCCGTAAGTGCCCGCAGGTGTCTGTAGGGTTCCGTAGGGGTTTCTAGGGTTCCGTAGGCACCTGCAGTGTTCTGTAGGAGCCCATAGGGTTTTAGTGAGGTTCCGTTGTGTTGCTAAGGGTCTTGTAGAGTCCTGTCGGGTCCTGGAGTATTCTGTAGGGTTCCAGAGGGGCTGGTAGGGTTCCGTCGAAATCTGAAGGGTTCCCTAGGGGCCCGTAGAGTCCCATAGATTTCCGTAGGGGCCTGTAGGGTTGTGTAAGTGCCCGCAGGGGTTGGTAGGAGCTTGTAGGGTGCCATATGTTTCCGGAGGGTTGTGTAGGGTTCCGTAGGGGCCTGTGGTGTTCCCTAGGGGCCTGTAGAGTCTCGTACAGTTCCGTAGGGTCCTGTAGGTTTCCATAAGCGCCCGCAGAGGTCTGAAGGGGCCCGTACTGTGCCGTAAGGATCCATAGGGTTCCGTAGAGCTTCGTAGGTTCCCTAGAGGCCTCTGGAGTACCGCAGGAGCCAGTAGTGTTCTGTAGGGGCCCGTAGGGTTCCTTCCATAGGAGCTGGCAGTGTTCCGTAGGGTCCTCTAGGGTTGAGTAAGTGCCCGCAGGAGTCTGTAAGAATCCGTGGGATTCTGTAAGGTTCTGGAGGGTTCTGCAGGGTTCCGTAGGGGCCCGTAGAGTTCCGTAGTGGCTGGTAAAGTTCCCTAGGGCCCTGTACCGTTCCGTAACTGCCTGCAATGGTCTTTAGGCTTCCGTAAGGGCTGGTAGGGTTCCATAAAGTTCCGTGGGTTCCTGCAGAGTTCTGCAAGTGCCCGCAAGGGCCAGTAGGGGCCCACAGTGTTTCTGCCAGGTTCCGTAGAGTTCCGTAGGGGCCATATTTTTCTGTAGTGACTGGTAGTGTTCTGTAGGGGTCTGTAGGTTTCCGTAGGCACCTACAGTGTTCTGTAGGAGCCCATAGGGTTTTAGTGAGGTTCCGTTGTGTTGCTAAGGGTCTTGTAGAGTGCTGTCGGGTCCTGGAGTATTCTGTAGGGTTCCAGAGGGGCTCGTAGGGTTCCGTCGAAATCTGTAGGGTTCCCTAGGGGCCCGTAGAGTCCCATAGATTTCCGTAGGGACCTGTAGGGTTGTGTAAGTGCCCGCAGGGGTTGGTAGGAGCTTGTAGGGTGCCATATGTTTCCGGAGGGTTCCGTAGGGTTCCGTAGGGGCCTGTGGTGTTCCCTAGGGGCCTGTAGAGTCTCGTACAGTTCCGTAGGGTCCTGTAGGTTTCCATAAGCGCCCGCAGATGTCTGAAGGGGCCCGTACTGTGCCGTAAGGATCCATAGGGTTCCGTAGAGCTTCGTAGGTTCCCTAGAGGCCTCTGGAGTACCGCAGGAGCCAGTAGTGTTCCGTAGGGTCCTCTAGGGTTGAGTAAGTGTCCGCAGGAGTCTGTAGGAATCCGTGGGATTCTGTAAGGTTCTGGAGGGTTCTGCAGGGTTCCGTAGGGGCCCGTAGAGTTCCGTAGTGGCTGGTAAAGTTCCCTAGGGCCCTGTACCGTTCCGTAACTGCCTGCAAGGGTCTTTAGGCTTCCGTAGGGGCTGGCAGGGTTCCATAAAGTTCCGTGGGTTCCTGCAGAGTTCTGCAAGTGCCCGCAAGGGCCTGTAGGGGCCCACAGTGTTTCTGCCAGGTTCCGTAGGAGCCATATTGTTCTTAGTGGCTGGTAATATTCTGTAGGGGTCTGTAGGTTTCCGTAGGCACCTACAGTGTTCTGTAGGAGCCCATAGGGTTTTAGTGAGGTTCCGTTGTATTGCTAAGGGTCTTGTAGAGTTCTGTCGGGTCCTGGAGTATTCTGTAGGGTTCCAGAGGGGCTGGTAGGGTTCCGTCGAAATCTGAAGGGTTCCCTAGGGGCCCGTAGAGTCCCATAGATTTCCGTAGGGGCCTGTAGGGTTATGTAAGTGCCCGCAGGGGTTGGTAGGAGCTTGTAGGGTGCCATATGTTTCCGGAGGGTTGTGTAGGGTTCCGTAGGGGCCTGTGGTGTTCCCTAGGGGCCTGTAGAGTCTCGTACAGTTCCGTAGGGTCCTGTAGGTTTCCATAAGCGCCCGCAGAGGTCTGAAGGGGCCCGTACTGTGCCGTAAGGATCCATAGGGTTCCGTAGAGCTTCGTAGGTTCCCTAGAGGCCTCTGGAGTACCGCAGGAGCCAGTAGTGTTCTGTAGGGGCCCGTAGGGTTCCTTCCATAGGAGCTGGCAGTGTTCCGTAGGGTCCTCTAGGGTTGAGTAAGTGCCCGCAGGAGTCTGTAGGAATCCGTGGGATTCTGCAAGGTTCTGGAGGGTTCTGCAGGGTTCCGTAGGGGCCCGTAGAGTTCCGTAGTGGCTGGTAAAGTTCCCTAGGGCCCTGTGGGGTTCTGTATGGACCTGTAGGGTTCCGTAGGGGCCTGCAGTGTTCTGTAAGTGCCCGTAGGTGTCTGTACGGGTCTGTAGGGTTCCGTAGGCACCTGCAGTGTTCTGTAGGAGCCCATAGGGTTTTAGTGAGGTTCCGTTGTGTTGCTAAGGGTCTTGTAGAGTGCTGTCGGGTCCTGGAGTATTCTGTAGGGTTCCAGAGGGCCTTGTAGGGTTCCGTCGAAATCTGAAGGGTTCCCTAGGGGCCTGTAGAGTCCCGTAGATTTCCGTAGGGGCCTGTAGGGTTGTGTAAGTGCCCGCAGGGGTTGGTAGGAGCTTGTAGGGTGCCATATGTTTCCGGAGGGTTGTGTAGGGTTCCGCAGGGGCCTGTGGTGTTCCCTAGGGGCCTGTTGAGTCTCGTACAGTTTCGGTAGGGTCCTGTAGGTTTCCATAAGCGCCCGCAGAGGTCTGAAGGGGCCCGTACTGTTCCGTAAGGATCCATAGGGTTCCGTAGAGCTTCGTAGGTTCCCTAGAGGCCTCTGGAGTACCGCAGGAGCCAGTAGTGTTCTGTAGGGGCCCGTAGGTTTCTTTCCATAGGGGCTGGCAGTATTGCGTAAGGGCCTGTACGGTTGTGTAAGTGCCCGCAGCAGTCTGTAGGAGTCTGTGGGATTCTGTAAGGTTCTGGAGGGTTCTGCAGGGTTCCATCGGGACCCGTAGAGTTCCGCAGTGGCTGGTAAAGTTCCGTAGGGCCCTGTGGGGTTCTGTATGGACCTGTAGGGTTCCGTAGGGGCCTGCAGGGTTCCGTAAGTGCCCGCAGGTGTCTGTAGGGTTCCGTAGGGGTTTCTAGGGTTCCGTAGGCACCTGCAGTGTTCTGTAGGAGCCCATAGGGTTTTAGTGAGGTTCCGTTGTGTTGCTAAGGGTCTTGTAGAGTCCTGTCGGGTCCTGGAGTATTCTGTAGGGTTCCAGAGGGGCTGGTAGGGTTCCGTCGAAATCTGAAGGGTTCCCTAGGGGCCCGTAGAGTCCCATAGATTTCCGTAGGGGCCTGTAGGGTTATGTAAGTGCCCGCAGGGGTTGGTAGGAGCTTGTAGGGTGCCATATGTTTCCGGAGGGTTGTGTAGGGTTCCGTAGGGGCCTGTGGTGTTCCCTAGGGGCCTGTAGAGTCTCGTACAGTTTCGGTAGGGTCCTGTAGGTTTCCATAAGCGCCCGCAGAGGTCTGAAGGGGCCCGTACTGTTCCGTAAGGATCCATAGGGTTCCGTAGAGCTTCGTAGGTTCCCTAGAGGCCTGTGGAGTACCGCAGGAGCCAGTAGTGTTCCGTAGGGTCCTCTAGGGTTGAGTAAGTGCCCGCAGGAGTCTGTAGGAATCCGTGGGATTCTGTAAGGTTCTGGAGGGTTCTGCAGGGTTCCGTAGGGGCCCGTAGAGTTCCGTAGTGGCTGGTAAAGTTCCGTAGGGCCCTGTGGGGTTCTGTATGGACCTGTAGGGTTCCATAGGGGCCTGCAGTGTTCTGTAAGTGCCCGTAGGTGTCTGTACGGGTCTGTAGGGTTCCGTAGGCACCTACAGTGTTCTGTAGGAGCCCATAGGGTTTTAGTGAGGTTCCGTTGTGTTGCTAAGGGTCTTGTAGAGTTCTGTCGGGTCCTGGAGTATTCTGTAGGGTTCCAGAGGGCCTTGTAGGGTTCCGTCGAAATCTGAAGGGTTCCCTAGGGGCCCGTAGAGTCCCATAGATTTCCGTAGGGGCCTGTAGGGTTGTTTAAGTGCCCGCAGAAGTCTGTAGGAGTCTGTGGGATTCTGTCAGATTCCGGAGGGTTCTGCAGAGTTCCGTAGGGACCCGTAGAGTTCCATAGTGGCTGGTAAAGTTCCGTAGGGCCCTGTGGGGTTCTGTATGGACCTGTAGGGTTCCGTAGGGGCCTGCAGTGTTCTGTAAGTGCCCGTAGGTGTCTGTACGGGTCTGTAGGGTTCCGTAGGCACCTGCAGTGTTCTGTAGGAGCCCATAGGGTTTTAGTGAGGTTCCGTTGTGTTGCTAAGGGTCTTGTAGAGTCCTGTCGGGTCCTGGAGTATTCTGTAGGGTTCCAGAGGGGCTGGTAGGGTTCCGTCGAAATCTGAAGGGTTCCCTAGGGGCCCGTAGAGTCCCGTAGATTTCCGTAGGGGCCTGTAGGGTTATGTAAGTGCCCGCAGGGGTTGGTAGGAGCTTGTAGGGTGCCATATGTTTCCGGAGGGTTGTGTAGGGTTCCGTAGGGGCCTGTGGTGTTCCCTAGGGGCCTGTAGAGTCTCGTACAGTTTCGGTAGGGTCCTGTAGGTTTCCATAAGCGCCCGCAGAGGTCTGAAGGGGCCCGTACTGTGCCGTAAGGATCCATAGGGTTCCGTAGAGCTTCGTAGGTTCCCTAGAGGCCTGTGGAGTACCGCAGGAGCCAGTAGTGTTCCGTAGGGTCCTCTAGGGTTGAGTAAGTGTCCGCAGGAGTCTGTAGGAATCCGTGGGATTCTGTAAGGTTCTGGAGGGTTCTGCAGGGTTCCGTAGGGGCCCGTAGAGTTCCGTAGTGGCTGGTAAAGTTCCCTAGGGCCCTGTACCGTTCCGTAACTGCCTGCAATGGTCTTTAGGCTTCCGTAAGGGCTGGTAGGGTTCCATAAAGTTCCGTGGGTTCCTGCAGAGTTCTGCAAGTGCCCGCAAGGGCCAGTAGGGGCCCACAGTGTTTCTGCCAGGTTCCGTAGAGTTCCGTAGGGGCCATATTTTTCTGTAGTGACTGGTAGTGTTCTGTAGGGGTCTGTAGGTTTCCGTAGGCACCTACAGTGTTCTGTAGGAGCCCATAGGGTTTTAGTGAGGTTCCGTTGTGTTGCTAAGGGTCTTGTAGAGTGCTGTCGGGTCCTGGAGTATTCTGTAGGGTTCCAGAGGGGCTCGTAGGGTTCCGTCGAAATCTGTAGGGTTCCCTAGGGGCCCGTAGAGTCCCGTAGATTTCCGTAGGGACCTGTAGGGTTGTGTAAGTGCCCGCAGGGGTTGGTAGGAGCTTGTAGGGTGCCATATGTTTCCGGAGGGTTGTGTAGGGTTCCGTAGGGGCCTGTGGTGTTCCCTAGGGGCCTGTAGAGTCTCGTACAGTTCCGTAGGGTCCTGTAGGTTTCCATAAGCGCCCGCAGATGTCTGAAGGGGCCCGTACTGTGCCGTAAGGATCCATAGGGTTCCGTAGAGCTTCGTAGGTTCCCTAGAGGCCTGTGGAGTACCGCAGGAGCCAGTAGTGTTCCGTAGGGTCCTCTAGGGTTGAGTAAGTGTCCGCAGGAGTCTGTAGGAATCCGTGGGATTCTGTAAGGTTCTGGAGGGTTCTGCAGGGTTCCGTAGGGGCCCGTAGAGTTCCGTAGTGGCTGGTAAAGTTCCCTAGGGCCCTGTACCGTTCCGTAACTGCCTGCAAGGGTCTTTAGGCTTCCGTAGGGGCTGGCAGGGTTCCATAAAGTTCCGTGGGTTCCTGCAGAGTTCTGCAAGTGCCCGCAAGGGCCTGTAGGGGCCCACAGTGTTTCTGCCAGGTTCCGTAGGAGCCATATTGTTCTTAGTGGCTGGTAATATTCTGTAGGGGTCTGTAGGTTTCCGTAGGCACCTACAGTGTTCTGTAGGAGCCCATAGGGTTTTAGTGAGGTTCCATTGTATTGCTAAGGGTCTTGTAGAGTTCTGTCGGGTCCTGGAGTATTCTGTAGGGTTCCAGAGGGGCTGGTAGGGTTCCGTCGAAATCTGAAGGGTTCCCTAGGGGCCCGTAGAGTCCCATAGATTTCCGTAGGGGCCTGTAGGGTTGTGTAAGTGCCCGCAGGGGTTGGTAGGAGCTTGTAGGGTGCCATATGTTTCCGGAGGGTTGTGTAGGGTTCCGTAGGGGCCTGTGGTGTTCCCTAGGGGCCTGTAGAGTCTCGTACAGTTCCGTAGGGTCCTGTAGGTTTCCATAAGCGCCCGCAGAGGTCTGAAGGGGCCCGTACTGTGCCGTAAGGATCCATAGGGTTCCGTAGAGCTTCGTAGGTTCCCTAGAGGCCTGTGGAGTACCGCAGGAGCCAGTAGTGTTCTGTAGGGGCCCGTAGGGTTCCTTCCATAGGAGCTGGCAGTGTTCCGTAGGGTCCTCTAGGGTTGAGTAAGTGCCCGCAGCAGTCTGTAGGAGTCTGTGGGATTCTGTAAGGTTCTGGAGGGTTCTGCAGGGTTCCATCGGGACCCGTAGAGTTCCGTAGTGGCTGGTAAAGTTCCGTAGGGCCCTGTGGGGTTCTGTATGGACCTGTAGGGTTCCGTAGGGGCCTGCAGGGTTCCGTAAGTGCCCGTAGGGTTCCGTAGGGGTCTCTAGGGTTCCGTAGGCACCTGCAGTGTTCTGTAGGAGCCCATAGGGTTTTAGTGAGGTTCCGTTGTGTTGCTAAGGGTCTTGTAGAGTGCTGTCGGGTCCTGGAGTATTCTGTAGGGTTCCAGAGGGGCTGGTAGGGTTCCGTCGAAATCTGAAGGGTTCCCTAGGGGCCCGTAGAGTCCCATAGATTTCCGTAGGGGCCTGTAGGGTTATGTAAGTGCCCGCAGGGGTTGGTAGGAGCTTGTAGGGTGCCATATGTTTCCGGAGGGTTGTGTAGGGTTCCGTAGGGGCCTGTGGTGTTCCCTAGGGGCCTGTAGAGTCTCGTACAGTTTCGGTAGGGTCCTGTAGGTTTCCATAAGCGCCCGCAGAGGTCTGAAGGGGCCCGTACTGTGCCGTAAGGATCCATAGGGTTCCGTAGAGCTTCGTAGGTTCCCTAGAGGCCTCTGGAGTACCGCAGGAGCCAGTAGTGTTCCGTAGGGTCCTCTAGGGTTGAGTAAGTGCCCGCAGGAGTCTGTAGGAATCCGTGGGATTCTGTAAGGTTCTGGAGGGTTCTGCAGGGTTCCGTAGGGGCCCGTAGAGTTCCGTAGTGGCTGGTAAAGTTCCCTAGGGCCCTGTGGGTTTCTGTATGGACCTGTAGGGTTCCATAGGGGCCTGCAGTGTTCTGTAAGTGCCCGTAGGTGTCTGTACGGGTCTGTAGGGTTCCGTAGGCACCTACAGTGTTCTGTAGGAGCCCATAGGGTTTTAGTGAGGTTCCGTTGTGTTGCTAAGGGTCTTGTAGAGTTCTGTCGGGTCCTGGAGTATTCTGTAGGGTTCCAGAGGGGCTGGTAGGGTTCCGTCGAAATCTGAAGGGTTCCCTAGGGGCCCGTAGAGTCCCATAGATTTCCGTAGGGGCCTGTAGGGTTGTTTAAGTGCCCGCAGAAGTCTGTAGGAGTCTGTGGGATTCTGTCAGATTCCGGAGGGTTCTGCAGAGTTCCGTAGGGACCCGTAGAGTTCCATAGTGGCTGGTAAAGTTCCGTAGGGCCCTGTGGGGTTCTGTATGGACCTGTAGGGTTCCGTAGGGGCCTGCAGTGTTCTGTAAGTGCCCGTAGGTGTCTGTACGGGTCTGTAGGGTTCCGTAGGCACCTGCAGTGTTCTGTAGGAGCCCATAGGGTTTTAGTGAGGTTCCGTTGTGTTGCTAAGGGTCTTGTAGAGTGCTGTCGGGTCCTGGAGTATTCTGTAGGGTTCCAGAGGGGCTGGTAGGGTTCCGTCGAAATCTGAAGGGTTCCCTAGGGGCCCGTAGAGTCCCGTAGATTTCCGTAGGGGCCTGTAGGGTTATGTAAGTGCCCGCAGGGGTTGGTAGGAGCTTGTAGGGTGCCATATGTTTCCGGAGGGTTGTGTAGGGTTCCGTAGGGGCCTGTGGTGTTCCCTAGGGGCCTGTAGAGTCTCGTACAGTTTCGGTAGGGTCCTGTAGGTTTCCATAAGCGCCCGCAGAGGTCTGAAGGGGCCCGTACTGTGCCGTAAGGATCCATAGGGTTCCGTAGAGCTTCGTAGGTTCCCTAGAGGCCTGTGGAGTACCGCAGGAGCCAGTAGTGTTCCGTAGGGTCCTCTAGGGTTGAGTAAGTGTCCGCAGGAGTCTGTAGGAATCCGTGGGATTCTGTAAGGTTCTGGAGGGTTCTGCAGGGTTCCGTAGGGGCCCGTAGAGTTCCGTAGTGGCTGGTAAAGTTCCCTAGGGCCCTGTACCGTTCCGTAACTGCCTGCAAGGGTCTTTAGGCTTCCGTAGGGGCTGGCAGGGTTCCATAAAGTTCCGTGGGTTCCTGCAGAGTTCTGCAAGTGCCCGCAAGGGCCTGTAGGGGCCCACAGTGTTTCTGCCAGGTTCCGTAGGAGCCATATTGTTCTTAGTGGCTGGTAATATTCTGTAGGGGTCTGTAGGTTTCCGTAGGCACCTACAGTGTTCTGTAGGAGCCCATAGGGTTTTAGTGAGGTTCCGTTGTGTTGCTAAGGGTCTTGTAGAGTGCTGTCGGGTCCTGGAGTATTCTGTAGGGTTCCAGAGGGGCTGGTAGGGTTCCGTCGAAATCTGAAGGGTTCCCTAGGGGCCCGTAGAGTCCCATAGATTTCCGTAGGGGCCTGTAGGGTTGTGTAAGTGCCCGCAGGGGTTGGTAGGAGCTTGTAGGGTGCCATATGTTTCCGGAGGGTTGTGTAGGGTTCCGTAGGGGCCTGTGGTGTTCCCTAGGGGCCTGTAGAGTCTCGTACAGTTCCGTAGGGTCCTGTAGGTTTCCATAAGCGCCCGCAGAGGTCTGAAGGGGCCCGTACTGTGCCGTAAGGATCCATAGGGTTCCGTAGAGCTTCGTAGGTTCCCTAGAGGCCTCTGGAGTACCGCAGGAGCCAGTAGTGTTCTGTAGGGGCCCGTAGGGTTCCTTCCATAGGAGCTGGCAGTGTTCCGTAGGGTCCTCTAGGGTTGAGTAAGTGCCCGCAGGAGTCTGTAAGAATCCGTGGGATTCTGTAAGGTTCTGGAGGGTTCTGCAGGGTTCCGTAGGGGCCCGTAGAGTTCCGTAGTGGCTGGTAAAGTTCCCTAGGGCCCTGTACCGTTCCGTAACTGCCTGCAATGGTCTTTAGGCTTCCGTAAGGGCTGGTAGGGTTCCATAAAGTTCCGTGGGTTCCTGCAGAGTTCTGCAAGTGCCCGCAAGGGCCAGTAGGGGCCCACAGTGTTTCTGCCAGGTTCCGTAGAGTTCCGTAGGGGCCATATTTTTCTGTAGTGACTGGTAGTGTTCTGTAGGGGTCTGTAGGTTTCCGTAGGCACCTACAGTGTTCTGTAGGAGCCCATAGGGTTTTAGTGAGGTTCCGTTGTGTTGCTAAGGGTCTTGTAGAGTGCTGTCGGGTCCTGGAGTATTCTGTAGGGTTCCAGAGGGGCTGGTAGGGTTCCGTCGAAATCTGAAGGGTTCCCTAGGGGCCCGTAGAGTCCCATAGATTTCCGTAGGGGCCTGTAGGGTTATGTAAGTGCCCGCAGGGGTTGGTAGGAGCTTGTAGGGTGCCATATGTTTCCGGAGGGTTGTGTAGGGTTCCGTAGGGGCCTGTGGTGTTCCCTAGGGGCCTGTAGAGTCTCGTACAGTTCCGTAGGGTCCTGTAGGTTTCCATAAGCGCCCGCAGAGGTCTGAAGGGGCCCGTACTGTGCCGTAAGGATCCATAGGGTTCCGTAGAGCTTCGTAGGTTCCCTAGAGGCCTGTGGAGTACCGCAGGAGCCAGTAGTGTTCTGTAGGGGCCCGTAGGGTTCCTTCCATAGGAGCTGGCAGTGTTCCGTAGGGTCCTCTAGGGTTGAGTAAGTGCCCGCAGGAGTCTGTAGGAATCCGTGGGATTCTGTAAGGTTCTGGAGGGTTCTGCAGGGTTCCGTAGGGGCCCGTAGAGTTCCGTAGTGGCTGGTAAAGTTCCCTAGGGCCCTGTACCGTTCCGTAACTGCCTGCAAGGGTCTTTAGGCTTCCGTAAGGGCTGGCAGGGTTCCATAAAGTTCCGTGGGTTCCTGCAGAGTTCTGCAAGTGCCCGCAAGGGCCTGTAGGGGCCCACAGTGTTTCTGCCAGGTTCCGTAGGAGCCATATTGTTCTTAGTGGCTGGTAATATTCTGTAGGGGTCTGTAGGTTTCCGTAGGCACCTACAGTGTTCTGTAGGAGCCCATAGGGTTTTAGTGAGGTTCCGTTGTATTGCTAAGGGTCTTGTAGAGTTCTGTCGGGTCCTGGAGTATTCTGTAGGGTTCCAGAGGGGCTGGTAGGGTTCCGTCGAAATCTGAAGGGTTCCCTAGGGGCCCGTAGAGTCCCATAGATTTCCGTAGGGGCCTGTAGGGTTATGTAAGTGCCCGCAGGGGTTGGTAGGAGCTTGTAGGGTGCCATATGTTTCCGGAGGGTTGTGTAGGGTTCCGTAGGGGCCTGTGGTGTTCCCTAGGGGCCTGTAGAGTCTCGTACAGTTCCGTAGGGTCCTGTAGGTTTCCATAAGCGCCCGCAGAGGTCTGAAGGGGCCCGTACTGTGCCGTAAGGATCCATAGGGTTCCGTAGAGCTTCGTAGGTTCCCTAGAGGCCTGTGGAGTACCGCAGGAGCCAGTAGTGTTCTGTAGGGGCCCGTAGGGTTCCTTCCATAGGAGCTGGCAGTGTTCCGTAGGGTCCTCTAGGGTTGAGTAAGTGCCCGCAGGAGTCTGTAGGAATCCGTGGGATTCTGTAAGGTTCTGGAGGGTTCTGCAGGGTTCCGTAGGGGCCCGTAGAGTTCCGTAGTGGCTGGTAAAGTTCCGTAGGGCCCTGTGGGGTTCTGTATGGACCTGTAGGGTTCCGTAGGGGCCTGCAGTGTTCTGTAAGTGCCCGTAGGTGTCTGTACGGGTCTGTAGGGTTCCGTAGGCACCTGCAGTGTTCTGTAGGAGCCCATAGGGTTTTAGTGAGGTTCCGTTGTGTTGCTAAGGGTCTTGTAGAGTGCTGTCGGGTCCTGGAGTATTCTGTAGGGTTCCAGAGGGCCTTGTAGGGTTCCGTCGAAATCTGAAGGGTTCCCTAGGGGCCTGTAGAGTCCCGTAGATTTCCGTAGGGGCCTGTAGGGTTGTGTAAGTGCCCGCAGGGGTTGGTAGGAGCTTGTAGGGTGCCATATGTTTCCGGAGGGTTGTGTAGGGTTCCGCAGGGGCCTGTGGTGTTCCCTAGGGGCCTGTTGAGTCTCGTACAGTTTCGGTAGGGTCCTGTAGGTTTCCATAAGCGCCCGCAGAGGTCTGAAGGGGCCCGTACTGTTCCGTAAGGATCCATAGGGTTCCGTAGAGCTTCGTAGGTTCCCTAGAGGCCTCTGGAGTACCGCAGGAGCCAGTAGTGTTCTGTAGGGGCCCGTAGGTTTCTTTCCATAGGGGCTGGCAGTATTGCGTAAGGGCCTGTACGGTTGTGTAAGTGCCCGCAGCAGTCTGTAGGAGTCTGTGGGATTCTGTAAGGTTCTGGAGGGTTCTGCAGGGTTCCATCGGGACCCGTAGAGTTCCGCAGTGGCTGGTAAAGTTCCGTAGGGCCCTGTGGGGTTCTGTATGGACCTGTAGGGTTCCGTAGGGGCCTGCAGGGTTCCGTAAGTGCCCGCAGGTGTCTGTAGGGTTCCGTAGGGGTCAGTAGGGTTCCGTAGGCACCTGCAGTGTTCTGTAGGAGCCCATAGGGTTTTAGTGAGGTTCCGTTGTGTTGCTAAGGGTCTTGTAGAGTCCTGTCGGGTCCTGGAGTATTCTGTAGGGTTCCAGAGGGGCTGGTAGGGTTCCGTCGAAATCTGAAGGGTTCCCTAGGGGCCCGTAGAGTCCCATAGATTTCCGTAGGGGCCTGTAGGGTTATGTAAGTGCCCGCAGGGGTTGGTAGGAGCTTGTAGGGTGCCATATGTTTCCGGAGGGTTGTGTAGGGTTCCGTAGGGGCCTGTGGTGTTCCCTAGGGGCCTGTAGAGTCTCGTACAGTTTCGGTAGGGTCCTGTAGGTTTCCATAAGCGCCCGCAGAGGTCTGAAGGGGCCCGTACTGTTCCGTAAGGATCCATAGGGTTCCGTAGAGCTTCGTAGGTTCCCTAGAGGCCTGTGGAGTACCGCAGGAGCCAGTAGTGTTCCGTAGGGTCCTCTAGGGTTGAGTAAGTGCCCGCAGGAGTCTGTAGGAATCCGTGGGATTCTGTAAGGTTCTGGAGGGTTCTGCAGGGTTCCGTAGGGGCCCCTAGAGTTCCGTAGTGGCTGGTAAAGTTCCCTAGGGCCCTGTGGGGTTCTGTATGGACCTGTAGGGTTCCATAGGGGCCTGCAGTGTTCTGTAAGTGCCCGTAGGTGTCTGTACGGGTCTGTAGGGTTCCGTAGGCACCTACAGTGTTCTGTAGGAGCCCATAGGGTTTTAGTGAGGTTCCGTTGTGTTGCTAAGGGTCTTGTAGAGTTCTGTCGGGTCCTGGAGTATTCTGTAGGGTTCCAGAGGGCCTTGTAGGGTTCCGTCGAAATCTGAAGGGTTCCCTAGGGGCCCGTAGAGTCCCATAGATTTCCGTAGGGGCCTGTAGGGTTGTTTAAGTGCCCGCAGAAGTCTGTAGGAGTCTGTGGGATTCTGTCAGATTCCGGAGGGTTCTGCAGAGTTCCGTAGGGACCCGTAGAGTTCCATAGTGGCTGGTAAAGTTCCGTAGGGCCCTGTGGGGTTCTGTATGGACCTGTAGGGTTCCGTAGGGGCCTGCAGTGTTCTGTAAGTGCCCGTAGGTGTCTGTACGGGTCTGTAGGGTTCCGTAGGCACCTGCAGTGTTCTGTAGGAGCCCATAGGGTTTTAGTGAGGTTCCGTTGTGTTGCTAAGGGTCTTGTAGAGTGCTGTCGGGTCCTGGAGTATTCTGTAGGGTTCCAGAGGGGCTGGTAGGGTTCCGTCGAAATCTGAAGGGTTCCCTAGGGGCCCGTAGAGTCCCGTAGATTTCCGTAGGGGCCTGTAGGGTTATGTAAGTGCCCGCAGGGGTTGGTAGGAGCTTGTAGGGTGCCATATGTTTCCGGAGGGTTCTGTAGGGTTCCGTAGGGGCCTGTGGTGTTCCCTAGGGGCCTGTAGAGTCTCGTACAGTTTCGGTAGGGTCCTGTAGGTTTCCATAAGCGCCCGCAGAGGTCTGAAGGGGCCCGTACTGTGCCGTAAGGATCCATAGGGTTCCGTAGAGCTTCGTAGGTTCCCTAGAGGCCTGTGGAGTACCGCAGGAGCCAGTAGTGTTCCGTAGGGTCCTCTAGGGTTGAGTAAGTGTCCGCAGGAGTCTGTAGGAATCCGTGGGATTCTGTAAGGTTCTGGAGGGTTCTGCAGGGTTCCGTAGGGGCCCGTAGAGTTCCGTAGTGGCTGGTAAAGTTCCCTAGGGCCCTGTACCGTTCCGTAACTGCCTGCAAGGGTCTTTAGGCTTCCGTAGGGGCTGGCAGGGTTCCATAAAGTTCCGTGGGTTCCTGCAGAGTTCTGCAAGTGCCCGCAAGGGCCTGTAGGGGCCCACAGTGTTTCTGCCAGGTTCCGTAGGAGCCATATTGTTCTTAGTGGCTGGTAATATTCTGTAGGGGTCTGTAGGTTTCCGTAGGCACCTACAGTGTTCTGTAGGAGCCCATAGGGTTTTAGTGAGGTTCCGTTGTGTTGCTAAGGGTCTTGTAGAGTGCTGTCGGGTCCCGGAGTATTCTGTAGGGTTCCAGAGGGGCTGGTAGGGTTCCGTCGAAATCTGAAGGGTTCCCTAGGGGCCCGTAGAGTCCCGTAGATTTCCGTAGGGGCCTGTAGGGTTATGTAAGTGCCCGCAGGGGTTGGTAGGAGCTTGTAGGGTGCCATATGTTTCCGGAGGGTTGTGTAGGGTTCCGTAGGGGCCTGTGGCGTTCCCTAGGGGCCTGTAGAGTCTCGTACAGTTTCGGTAGGGTCCTGTAGGTTTCCATAAGCGCCCGCAGAGGTCTGAAGGGGCCCGTACTGTGCCGTAAGGATCCATAGGGTTCCGTAGAGCTTCGTAGGTTCCCTAGAGGCCTGTGGAGTACCGCAGGAGCCAGTAGTGTTCCGTAGGGTCCTCTAGGGTTGAGTAAGTGTCCGCAGGAGTCTGTAGGAATCCGTGGGATTCTGTAAGGTTCTGGAGGGTTCTGCAGGGTTCCGTAGGGGCCCGTAGAGTTCCGTAGTGGCTGGTAAAGTTCCCTAGGGCCCTGTACCGTTCCGTAACTGCCTGCAAGGGTCTTTAGGCTTCCGTAGGGGCTGGCAGGGTTCCATAAAGTTCCGTGGGTTCCTGCAGAGTTCTGCAAGTGCCCGCAAGGGCCTGTAGGGGCCCACAGTGTTTCTGCCAGGTTCCGTAGGAGCCATATTGTTCTTAGTGGCTGGTAATATTCTGTAGGGGTCTGTAGGTTTCCGTAGGCACCTACAGTGTTCTGTAGGAGCCCATAGGGTTTTAGTGAGGTTCCGTTGTGTTGCTAAGGGTCTTGTAGAGTGCTGTCGGGTCCTGGAGTATTCTGTAGGGTTCCAGAGGGGCTGGTAGGGTTCCGTCGAAATCTGAAGGGTTCCCTAGGGGCCCGTAGAGTCCCATAGATTTCCGTAGGGGCCTGTAGGGTTGTGTAAGTGCCCGCAGGGGTTGGTAGGAGCTTGTAGGGTGCCATATGTTTCCGGAGGGTTGTGTAGGGTTCCGTAGGGGCCTGTGGTGTTCCCTAGGGGCCTGTAGAGTCTCGTACAGTTCCGTAGGGTCCTGTAGGTTTCCATAAGCGCCCGCAGAGGTCTGAAGGGGCCCGTACTGTGCCGTAAGGATCCATAGGGTTCCGTAGAGCTTCGTAGGTTCCCTAGAGGCCTCTGGAGTACCGCAGGAGCCAGTAGTGTTCTGTAGGGGCCCGTAGGGTTCCTTCCATAGGAGCTGGCAGTGTTCCGTAGGGTCCTCTAGGGTTGAGTAAGTGCCCGCAGGAGTCTGTAAGAATCCGTGGGATTCTGTAAGGTTCTGGAGGGTTCTGCAGGGTTCCGTAGGGGCCCGTAGAGTTCCGTAGTGGCTGGTAAAGTTCCGTAGGGCCCTGTGGGGTTCTGTATGGACCTGTAGGGTTCCGTAGGGGCCTGCAGGGTTCCGTAAGTGCCCGTAGGGTTCCGTAGGGGTCTCTAGGGTTCCGTAGGCACCTGCAGTGTTCTGTAGGAGCCCATAGGGTTTTAGTGAGGTTCCGTTGTGTTGCTAAGGGTCTTGTAGAGTGCTGTCGGGTCCTGGAGTATTCTGTAGGGTTCCAGAGGGGCTGGTAGGGTTCCGTCGAAATCTGAAGGGTTCCCTAGGGGCCCGTAGAGTCCCGTAGATTTCCGTAGGGGCCTGTAGGGTTATGTAAGTGCCCGCAGGGGTTGGTAGGAGCTTGTAGGGTGCCATATGTTTCCGGAGGGTTGTGTAGGGTTCCGTAGGGGCCTGTGGTGTTCCCTAGGGGCCTGTAGAGTCTCGTACAGTTTCGGTAGGGTCCTGTAGGTTTCCATAAGCGCCCGCAGAGGTCTGAAGGGGCCCGTACTGTGCCGTAAGGATCCATAGGGTTCCGTAGAGCTTCGTAGGTTCCCTAGAGGCCTCTGGAGTACCGCAGGAGCCAGTAGTGTTCCGTAGGGTCCTCTAGGGTTGAGTAAGTGCCCGCAGGAGTCTGTAGGAATCCGTGGGATTCTGTAAGGTTCTGGAGGGTTCTGCAGGGTTCCGTAGGGGCCCGTAGAGTTCCGTAGTGGCTGGTAAAGTTCCCTAGGGCCCTGTGGGTTTCTGTATGGACCTGTAGGGTTCCATAGGGGCCTGCAGTGTTCTGTAAGTGCCCGTAGGTGTCTGTACGGGTCTGTAGGGTTCCGTAGGCACCTACAGTGTTCTGTAGGAGCCCATAGGGTTTTAGTGAGGTTCCGTTGTGTTGCTAAGGGTCTTGTAGAGTTCTCTCGGGTCCTGGAGTATTCTGTAGGGTTCCAGAGGGCCTTGTAGGGTTCCGTCGAAATCTGAAGGGTTCCCTAGGGGCCCGTAGAGTCCCATAGATTTCCGTAGGGGCCTGTAGGGTTGTTTAAGTGCCCGCAGAAGTCTGTAGGAGTCTGTGGGATTCTGTCAGATTCCGGAGGGTTCTGCAGAGTTCCGTAGGGACCCGTAGAGTTCCATAGTGGCTGGTAAAGTTCCGTAGGGCCCTGTGGGGTTCTGTATGGACCTGTAGGGTTCCGTAGGGGCCTGCAGTGTTCTGTAAGTGCCCGTAGGTGTCTGTACGGGTCTGTAGGGTTCCGTAGGCACCTGCAGTGTTCTGTAGGAGCCCATAGGGTTTTAGTGAGGTTCCGTTGTGTTGCTAAGGGTCTTGTAGAGTGCTGTCGGGTCCTGGAGTATTCTGTAGGGTTCCAGAGGGGCTGGTAGGGTTCCGTCGAAATCTGAAGGGTTCCCTAGGGGCCCGTAGAGTCCCGTAGATTTCCGTAGGGGCCTGTAGGGTTATGTAAGTGCCCGCAGGGGTTGGTAGGAGCTTGTAGGGTGCCATATGTTTCCGGAGGGTTCTGTAGGGTTCCGTAGGGGCCTGTGGTGTTCCCTAGGGGCCTGTAGAGTCTCGTACAGTTTCGGTAGGGTCCTGTAGGTTTCCATAAGCGCCCGCAGAGGTCTGAAGGGGCCCGTACTGTGCCGTAAGGATCCATAGGGTTCCGTAGAGCTTCGTAGGTTCCCTAGAGGCCTGTGGAGTACCGCAGGAGCCAGTAGTGTTCCGTAGGGTCCTCTAGGGTTGAGTAAGTGTCCGCAGGAGTCTGTAGGAATCCGTGGGATTCTGTAAGGTTCTGGAGGGTTCTGCAGGGTTCCGTAGGGGCCCGTAGAGTTCCGTAGTGGCTGGTAAAGTTCCCTAGGGCCCTGTACCGTTCCGTAACTGCCTGCAAGGGTCTTTAGGCTTCCGTAGGGGCTGGCAGGGTTCCATAAAGTTCCGTGGGTTCCTGCAGAGTTCTGCAAGTGCCCGCAAGGGCCTGTAGGGGCCCACAGTGTTTCTGCCAGGTTCCGTAGGAGCCATATTGTTCTTAGTGGCTGGTAATATTCTGTAGGGGTCTGTAGGTTTCCGTAGGCACCTACAGTGTTCTGTAGGAGCCCATAGGGTTTTAGTGAGGTTCCGTTGTGTTGCTAAGGGTCTTGTAGAGTGCTGTCGGGTCCTGGAGTATTCTGTAGGGTTCCAGAGGGGCTGGTAGGGTTCCGTCGAAATCTGAAGGGTTCCCTAGGGGCCCGTAGAGTCCCATAGATTTCCGTAGGGGCCTGTAGGGTTGTGTAAGTGCCCGCAGGGGTTGGTAGGAGCTTGTAGGGTGCCATATGTTTCCGGAGGGTTGTGTAGGGTTCCGTAGGGGCCTGTGGTGTTCCCTAGGGGCCTGTAGAGTCTCGTACAGTTCCGTAGGGTCCTGTAGGTTTCCATAAGCGCCCGCAGAGGTCTGAAGGGGCCCGTACTGTGCCGTAAGGATCCATAGGGTTCCGTAGAGCTTCGTAGGTTCCCTAGAGGCCTGTGGAGTACCGCAGGAGCCAGTAGTGTTCTGTAGGGGCCCGTAGGGTTCCTTCCATAGGAGCTGGCAGTGTTCCGTAGGGTCCTCTAGGGTTGAGTAAGTGCCCGCAGGAGTCTGTAAGAATCCGTGGGATTCTGTAAGGTTCTGGAGGGTTCTGCAGGGTTCCGTAGGGGCCCGTAGAGTTCCGTAGTGGCTGGTAAAGTTCCCTAGGGCCCTGTACCGTTCCGTAACTGCCTGCAATGGTCTTTAGGCTTCCGTAAGGGCTGGTAGGGTTCCATAAAGTTCCGTGGGTTCCTGCAGAGTTCTGCAAGTGCCCGCAAGGGCCAGTAGGGGCCCACAGTGTTTCTGCCAGGTTCCGTAGAGTTCCGTAGGGGCCATATTTTTCTGTAGTGACTGGTAGTGTTCTGTAGGGGTCTGTAGGTTTCCGTAGGCACCTACAGTGTTCTGTAGGAGCCCATAGGGTTTTAGTGAGGTTCCGTTGTGTTGCTAAGGGTCTTGTAGAGTGCTGTCGGGTCCTGGAGTATTCTGTAGGGTTCCAGAGGGGCTCGTAGGGTTCCGTCGAAATCTGTAGGGTTCCCTAGGGGCCCGTAGAGTCCCGTAGATTTCCGTAGGGACCTGTAGGGTTGTGTAAGTGCCCGCAGGGGTTGGTAGGAGCTTGTAGGGTGCCATATGTTTCCGGAGGGTTCCGTAGGGTTCCGTAGGGGCCTGTGGTGTTCCCTAGGGGCCTGTAGAGTCTCGTACAGTTTCGGTAGGGTCCTGTAGGTTTCCATAAGCGCCCGCAGATGTCTGAAGGGGCCCGTACTGTGCCGTAAGGATCCATAGGGTTCCGTAGAGCTTCGTAGGTTCCCTAGAGGCCTGTGGAGTACCGCAGGAGCCAGTAGTGTTCCGTAGGGTCCTCTAGGGTTGAGTAAGTGTCCGCAGGAGTCTGTAGGAATCCGTGGGATTCTGTAAGGTTCTGGAGGGTTCTGCAGGGTTCCGTAGGGGCCCGTAGAGTTCCGTAGTGGCTGGTAAAGTTCCCTAGGGCCCTGTACCGTTCCGTAACTGCCTGCAAGGGTCTTTAGGCTTCCGTAGGGGCTGGCAGGGTTCCATAAAGTTCCGTGGGTTCCTGCAGAGTTCTGCAAGTGCCCGCAAGGGCCTGTAGGGGCCCACAGTGTTTCTGCCAGGTTCCGTAGGAGCCATATTGTTCTTAGTGGCTGGTAATATTCTGTAGGGGTCTGTAGGTTTCCGTAGGCACCTACAGTGTTCTGTAGGAGCCCATAGGGTTTTAGTGAGGTTCCGTTGTATTGCTAAGGGTCTTGTAGAGTTCTGTCGGGTCCTGGAGTATTCTGTAGGGTTCCAGAGGGGCTGGTAGGGTTCCGTCGAAATCTGAAGGGTTCCCTAGGGGCCCGTAGAGTCCCATAGATTTCCGTAGGGGCCTGTAGGGTTATGTAAGTGCCCGCAGGGGTTGGTAGGAGCTTGTAGGGTGCCATATGTTTCCGGAGGGTTGTGTAGGGTTCCGTAGGGGCCTGTAGAGTCTCGTACAGTTCCGTAGGGTCCTGTAGGTTTCCATAAGCGCCCGCAGAGGTCTGAAGGGGCCCGTACTGTGCCGTAAGGATCCATAGGGTTCCGTAGAGCTTCGTAGGTTCCCTAGAGGCCTGTGGAGTACCGCAGGAGCCAGTAGTGTTCCGTAGGGTCCTCTAGGGTTGAGTAAGTGCCCGCAGGAGTCTGTAGGAATCCGTGGGATTCTGCAAGGTTCTGGAGGGTTCTGCAGGGTTCCGTAGGGGCCCCTAGAGTTCCGTAGTGGCTGGTAAAGTTCCCTAGGGCCCTGTGGGGTTCTGTATGGACCTGTAGGGTTCCATAGGGGCCTGCAGTGTTCTGTAAGTGCCCGTAGGTGTCTGTACGGGTCTGTAGGGTTCCGTAGGCACCTACAGTGTTCTGTAGGAGCCCATAGGGTTTTAGTGAGGTTCCGTTGTGTTGCTAAGGGTCTTGTAGAGTTCTGTCGGGTCCTGGAGTATTCTGTAGGGTTCCAGAGGGCCTTGTAGGGTTCCGTCGAAATCTGAAGGGTTCCCTAGGGGCCCGTAGAGTCCCATAGATTTCCGTAGGGGCCTGTAGGGTTGTTTAAGTGCCCGCAGAAGTCTGTAGGAGTCTGTGGGATTCTGTCAGATTCCGGAGGGTTCTGCAGAGTTCCGTAGGGACCCGTAGAGTTCCATAGTGGCTGGTAAAGTTCCGTAGGGCCCTGTGGGGTTCTGTATGGACCTGTAGGGTTCCGTAGGGGCCTGCAGTGTTCTGTAAGTGCCCGTAGGTGTCTGTACGGGTCTGTAGGGTTCCGTAGGCACCTGCAGTGTTCTGTAGGAGCCCATAGGGTTTTAGTGAGGTTCCGTTGTGTTGCTAAGGGTCTTGTAGAGTGCTGTCGGGTCCTGGAGTATTCTGTAGGGTTCCAGAGGGGCTGGTAGGGTTCCGTCGAAATCTGAAGGGTTCCCTAGGGGCCCGTAGAGTCCCGTAGATTTCCGTAGGGGCCTGTAGGGTTATGTAAGTGCCCGCAGGGGTTGGTAGGAGCTTGTAGGGTGCCATATGTTTCCGGAGGGTTCTGTAGGGTTCCGTAGGGGCCTGTGGTGTTCCCTAGGGGCCTGTAGAGTCTCGTACAGTTTCGGTAGGGTCCTGTAGGTTTCCATAAGCGCCCGCAGAGGTCTGAAGGGGCCCGTACTGTGCCGTAAGGATCCATAGGGTTCCGTAGAGCTTCGTAGGTTCCCTAGAGGCCTGTGGAGTACCGCAGGAGCCAGTAGTGTTCCGTAGGGTCCTCTAGGGTTGAGTAAGTGTCCGCAGGAGTCTGTAGGAATCCGTGGGATTCTGTAAGGTTCTGGAGGGTTCTGCAGGGTTCCGTAGGGGCCCGTAGAGTTCCGTAGTGGCTGGTAAAGTTCCCTAGGGCCCTGTACCGTTCCGTAACTGCCTGCAAGGGTCTTTAGGCTTCCGTAGGGGCTGGCAGGGTTCCATAAAGTTCCGTGGGTTCCTGCAGAGTTCTGCAAGTGCCCGCAAGGGCCTGTAGGGGCCCACAGTGTTTCTGCCAGGTTCCGTAGGAGCCATATTGTTCTTAGTGGCTGGTAATATTCTGTAGGGGTCTGTAGGTTTCCGTAGGCACCTACAGTGTTCTGTAGGAGCCCATAGGGTTTTAGTGAGGTTCCGTTGTGTTGCTAAGGGTCTTGTAGAGTGCTGTCGGGTCCTGGAGTATTCTGTAGGGTTCCAGAGGGGCTGGTAGGGTTCCGTCGAAATCTGAAGGGTTCCCTAGGGGCCCGTAGAGTCCCGTAGATTTCCGTAGGGGCCTGTAGGGTTATGTAAGTGCCCGCAGGGGTTGGTAGGAGCTTGTAGGGTGCCATATGTTTCCGGAGGGTTGTGTAGGGTTCCGTAGGGGCCTGTGGCGTTCCCTAGGGGCCTGTAGAGTCTCGTACAGTTTCGGTAGGGTCCTGTAGGTTTCCATAAGCGCCCGCAGAGGTCTGAAGGGGCCCGTACTGTGCCGTAAGGATCCATAGGGTTCCGTAGAGCTTCGTAGGTTCCCTAGAGGCCTGTGGAGTACCGCAGGAGCCAGTAGTGTTCCGTAGGGTCCTCTAGGGTTGAGTAAGTGTCCGCAGGAGTCTGTAGGAATCCGTGGGATTCTGTAAGGTTCTGGAGGGTTCTGCAGGGTTCCGTAGGGGCCCGTAGAGTTCCGTAGTGGCTGGTAAAGTTCCCTAGGGCCCTGTACCGTTCCGTAACTGCCTGCAAGGGTCTTTAGGCTTCCGTAGGGGCTGGCAGGGTTCCATAAAGTTCCGTGGGTTCCTGCAGAGTTCTGCAAGTGCCCGCAAGGGCCTGTAGGGGCCCACAGTGTTTCTGCCAGGTTCCGTAGGAGCCATATTGTTCTTAGTGGCTGGTAATATTCTGTAGGGGTCTGTAGGTTTCCGTAGGCACCTACAGTGTTCTGTAGGAGCCCATAGGGTTTTAGTGAGGTTCCGTTGTGTTGCTAAGGGTCTTGTAGAGTGCTGTCGGGTCCTGGAGTATTCTGTAGGGTTCCAGAGGGGCTGGTAGGGTTCCGTCGAAATCTGAAGGGTTCCCTAGGGGCCCGTAGAGTCCCATAGATTTCCGTAGGGGCCTGTAGGGTTGTGTAAGTGCCCGCAGGGGTTGGTAGGAGCTTGTAGGGTGCCATATGTTTCCGGAGGGTTGTGTAGGGTTCCGTAGGGGCCTGTGGTGTTCCCTAGGGGCCTGTAGAGTCTCGTACAGTTCCGTAGGGTCCTGTAGGTTTCCATAAGCGCCCGCAGAGGTCTGAAGGGGCCCGTACTGTGCCGTAAGGATCCATAGGGTTCCGTAGAGCTTCGTAGGTTCCCTAGAGGCCTCTGGAGTACCGCAGGAGCCAGTAGTGTTCTGTAGGGGCCCGTAGGGTTCCTTCCATAGGAGCTGGCAGTGTTCCGTAGGGTCCTCTAGGGTTGAGTAAGTGCCCGCAGGAGTCTGTAAGAATCCGTGGGATTCTGTAAGGTTCTGGAGGGTTCTGCAGGGTTCCGTAGGGGCCCGTAGAGTTCCGTAGTGGCTGGTAAAGTTCCCTAGGGCCCTGTACCGTTCCGTAACTGCCTGCAATGGTCTTTAGGCTTCCGTAAGGGCTGGTAGGGTTCCATAAAGTTCCGTGGGTTCCTGCAGAGTTCTGCAAGTGCCCGCAAGGGCCAGTAGGGGCCCACAGTGTTTCTGCCAGGTTCCGTAGAGTTCCGTAGGGGCCATATTTTTCTGTAGTGACTGGTAGTGTTCTGTAGGGGTCTGTAGGTTTCCGTAGGCACCTACAGTGTTCTGTAGGAGCCCATAGGGTTTTAGTGAGGTTCCGTTGTGTTGCTAAGGGTCTTGTAGAGTGCTGTCGGGTCCTGGAGTATTCTGTAGGGTTCCAGAGGGGCTCGTAGGGTTCCGTCGAAATCTGTAGGGTTCCCTAGGGGCCCGTAGAGTCCCGTAGATTTCCGTAGGGACCTGTAGGGTTGTGTAAGTGCCCGCAGGGGTTGGTAGGAGCTTGTAGGGTGCCATATGTTTCCGGAGGGTTGTGTAGGGTTCCGTAGGGGCCTGTGGTGTTCCCTAGGGGCCTGTAGAGTCTCGTACAGTTCCGTAGGGTCCTGTAGGTTTCCATAAGCGCCCGCAGAGGTCTGAAGGGGCCCGTACTGTGCCGTAAGGATCCATAGGGTTCCGTAGAGCTTCGTAGGTTCCCTAGAGGCCTGTGGAGTACCGCAGGAGCCAGTAGTGTTCCGTAGGGTCCTCTAGGGTTGAGTAAGTGTCCGCAGGAGTCTGTAGGAATCCGTGGGATTCTGTAAGGTTCTGGAGGGTTCTGCAGGGTTCCGTAGGGGCCCGTAGAGTTCCGTAGTGGCTGGTAAAGTTCCCTAGGGCCCTGTACCGTTCCGTAACTGCCTGCAAGGGTCTTTAGGCTTCCGTAGGGGCTGGCAGGGTTCCATAAAGTTCCGTGGGTTCCTGCAGAGTTCTGCAAGTGCCCGCAAGGGCCTGTAGGGGCCCACAGTGTTTCTGCCAGGTTCCGTAGGAGCCATATTGTTCTTAGTGGCTGGTAATATTCTGTAGGGGTCTGTAGGTTTCCGTAGGCACCTACAGTGTTCTGTAGGAGCCCATAGGGTTTTAGTGAGGTTCCGTTGTGTTGCTAAGGGTCTTGTAGAGTGCTGTCGGGTCCTGGAGTATTCTGTAGGGTTCCAGAGGGGCTGGTAGGGTTCCGTCGAAATCTGAAGGGTTCCCTAGGGGCCTGTAGAGTCCCGTAGATTTCCGTAGGGGCCTGTAGGGTTATGTAAGTGCCCGCAGGGGTTGGTAGGAGCTTGTAGGGTGCCATATGTTTCCGGAGGGTTGTGTAGGGTTCCGTAGGGGCCTGTGGCGTTCCCTAGGGGCCTGTAGAGTCTCGTACAGTTTCGGTAGGGTCCTGTAGGTTTCCATAAGCGCCCGCAGAGGTCTGAAGGGGCCCGTACTGTGCCGTAAGGATCCATAGGGTTCCGTAGAGCTTCGTAGGTTCCCTAGAGGCCTGTGGAGTACCGCAGGAGCCAGTAGTGTTCCGTAGGGTCCTCTAGGGTTGAGTAAGTGTCCGCAGGAGTCTGTAGGAATCCGTGGGATTCTGTAAGGTTCTGGAGGGTTCTGCAGGGTTCCGTAGGGGCCCGTAGAGTTCCGTAGTGGCTGGTAAAGTTCCCTAGGGCCCTGTACCGTTCCGTAACTGCCTGCAAGGGTCTTTAGGCTTCCGTAGGGGCTGGCAGGGTTCCATAAAGTTCCGTGGGTTCCTGCAGAGTTCTGCAAGTGCCCGCAAGGGCCTGTAGGGGCCCACAGTGTTTCTGCCAGGTTCCGTAGGAGCCATATTGTTCTTAGTGGCTGGTAATATTCTGTAGGGGTCTGTAGGTTTCCGTAGGCACCTACAGTGTTCTGTAGGAGCCCATAGGGTTTTAGTGAGGTTCCGTTGTGTTGCTAAGGGTCTTGTAGAGTGCTGTCGGGTCCTGGAGTATTCTGTAGGGTTCCAGAGGGGCTGGTAGGGTTCCGTCGAAATCTGAAGGGTTCCCTAGGGGCCCGTAGAGTCCCATAGATTTCCGTAGGGGCCTGTAGGGTTGTGTAAGTGCCCGCAGGGGTTGGTAGGAGCTTGTAGGGTGCCATATGTTTCCGGAGGGTTGTGTAGGGTTCCGTAGGGGCCTGTGGTGTTCCCTAGGGGCCTGTAGAGTCTCGTACAGTTCCGTAGGGTCCTGTAGGTTTCCATAAGCGCCCGCAGAGGTCTGAAGGGGCCCGTACTGTGCCGTAAGGATCCATAGGGTTCCGTAGAGCTTCGTAGGTTCCCTAGAGGCCTCTGGAGTACCGCAGGAGCCAGTAGTGTTCTGTAGGGGCCCGTAGGGTTCCTTCCATAGGAGCTGGCAGTGTTCCGTAGGGTCCTCTAGGGTTGAGTAAGTGCCCGCAGGAGTCTGTAAGAATCCGTGGGATTCTGTAAGGTTCTGGAGGGTTCTGCAGGGTTCCGTAGGGGCCCGTAGAGTTCCGTAGTGGCTGGTAAAGTTCCCTAGGGCCCTGTACCGTTCCGTAACTGCCTGCAATGGTCTTTAGGCTTCCGTAAGGGCTGGTAGGGTTCCATAAAGTTCCGTGGGTTCCTGCAGAGTTCTGCAAGTGCCCGCAAGGGCCAGTAGGGGCCCACAGTGTTTCTGCCAGGTTCCGTAGAGTTCCGTAGGGGCCATATTTTTCTGTAGTGACTGGTAGTGTTCTGTAGGGGTCTGTAGGTTTCCGTAGGCACCTACAGTGTTCTGTAGGAGCCCATAGGGTTTTAGTGAGGTTCCGTTGTGTTGCTAAGGGTCTTGTAGAGTGCTGTCGGGTCCTGGAGTATTCTGTAGGGTTCCAGAGGGGCTCGTAGGGTTCCGTCGAAATCTGTAGGGTTCCCTAGGGGCCCGTAGAGTCCCGTAGATTTCCGTAGGGACCTGTAGGGTTGTGTAAGTGCCCGCAGGGGTTGGTAGGAGCTTGTAGGGTGCCATATGTTTCCGGAGGGTTGTGTAGGGTTCCGTAGGGGCCTGTGGTGTTCCCTAGGGGCCTGTAGAGTCTCGTACAGTTCCGTAGGGTCCTGTAGGTTTCCATAAGCGCCCGCAGAGGTCTGAAGGGGCCCGTACTGTGCCGTAAGGATCCATAGGGTTCCGTAGAGCTTCGTAGGTTCCCTAGAGGCCTGTGGAGTACCGCAGGAGCCAGTAGTGTTCCGTAGGGTCCTCTAGGGTTGAGTAAGTGTCCGCAGGAGTCTGTAGGAATCCGTGGGATTCTGTAAGGTTCTGGAGGGTTCTGCAGGGTTCCGTAGGGGCCCGTAGAGTTCCGTAGTGGCTGGTAAAGTTCCCTAGGGCCCTGTACCGTTCCGTAACTGCCTGCAAGGGTCTTTAGGCTTCCGTAGGGGCTGGCAGGGTTCCATAAAGTTCCGTGGGTTCCTGCAGAGTTCTGCAAGTGCCCGCAAGGGCCTGTAGGGGCCCACAGTGTTTCTGCCAGGTTCCGTAGGAGCCATATTGTTCTTAGTGGCTGGTAATATTCTGTAGGGGTCTGTAGGTTTCCGTAGGCACCTACAGTGTTCTGTAGGAGCCCATAGGGTTTTAGTGAGGTTCCGTTGTGTTGCTAAGGGTCTTGTAGAGTGCTGTCGGGTCCTGGAGTATTCTGTAGGGTTCCAGAGGGGCTGGTAGGGTTCCGTCGAAATCTGAAGGGTTCCCTAGGGGCCCGTAGAGTCCCATAGATTTCCGTAGGGGCCTGTAGGGTTATGTAAGTGCCCGCAGGGGTTGGTAGGAGCTTGTAGGGTGCCATATGTTTCCGGAGGGTTGTGTAGAGTTCCGTAGGGGCCTGTGGTGTTCCCTAGGGGCCTGTAGAGTCTCGTACAGTTTCGGTAGGGTCCTGTAGGTTTCCATAAGCGCCCGCAGAGGTCTGAAGGGGCCCGTACTGTGCCGTAAGGATCCATAGGGTTCCGTAGAGCTTCGTAGGTTCCCTAGAGGCCTCTGGAGTACCGCAGGAGCCAGTAGTGTTCCGTAGGGTCCTCTAGGGTTGAGTAAGTGTCCGCAGGAGTCTGTAGGAATCCGTGGGATTCTGTAAGGTTCTGCAGGGTTCTGCAGGGTTCCGTAGGGGCCCGTAGAGTTCCGTAGTGGCTGGTAAAGTTCCCTAGGGCCCTGTACCGTTCCGTAACTGCCTGCAAGGGTCTTTAGGCTTCCGTAGGGGCTGGCAGGGTTCCATAAAGTTCCGTGGGTTCCTGCAGAGTTCTGCAAGTGCCCGCAAGGGCCTGTAGGGGCCCACAGTGTTTCTGCCAGGTTCCGTAGGAGCCATATTGTTCTTAGTGGCTGGTAATATTCTGTAGGGGTCTGTAGGTTTCCGTAGGCACCTACAGTGTTCTGTAGGAGCCCATAGGGTTTTAGTGAGGTTCCGTTGTGTTGCTAAGGGTCTTGTAGAGTGCTGTCGGGTCCTGGAGTATTCTGTAGGGTTCCAGAGGGGCTGGTAGGGTTCCGTCGAAATCTGAAGGGTTCCCTAGGGGCCCGTAGAGTCCCATAGATTTCCGTAGGGGCCTGTAGGGTTATGTAAGTGCCCGCAGGGGTTGGTAGGAGCTTGTAGGGTGCCATATGTTTCCGGAGGGTTGTGTAGGGTTCCGTAGGGGCCTGTGGTGTTCCCTAGGGGCCTGTAGAGTCTCGTACAGTTCCGTAGGGTCCTGTAGGTTTCCATAAGCGCCCGCAGAGGTCTGAAGGGGCCCGTACTGTGCCGTAAGGATCCATAGGGTTCCGTAGAGCTTCGTAGGTTCCCTAGAGGCCTCTGGAGTACCGCAGGAGCCAGTAGTGTTCTGTAGGGGCCCGTAGGGTTCCTTCCATAGGAGCTGGCAGTGTTCCGTAGGGTCCTCTAGGGTTGAGTAAGTGCCCGCAGGAGTCTGTAGGAATCCGTGGGATTCTGTAAGGTTCTGGAGGGTTCTGCAGGGTTCCGTAGGGGCCCGTAGAGTTCCGTAGTGGCTGGTAAAGTTCCGTAGGGCCCTGTGGGGTTCTGTATGGACCTGTAGGGTTCCGTAGGGGCCTGCAGTGTTCTGTAAGTGCCCATAGGTGTCTGTACGGGTCTGTAGGGTTCCGTAGGCACCTGCAGTGTTCTGTAGGAGCCCATAGGGTTTTAGTGAGGTTCCGTTGTGTTGCTAAGGGTCTTGTAGAGTCCTGTCGGGTCCTGGAGTATTCTGTAGGGTTCCAGAGGGCCTTGTAGGGTTCCGTCGAAATCTGAAGGGTTCCCTAGGGGCCTGTAGAGTCCCGTAGATTTCCGTAGGGGCCTGTAGGGTTGTGTAAGTGCCCGCAGGGGTTGGTAGGAGCTTGTAGGGTGCCATATGTTTCCGGAGGGTTGTGTAGGGTTCCGCAGGGGGCCTGTGGTGTTCCCTAGGGGCCTGTAGAGTCTCGTACAGTTTCGGTAGGGTCCTGTAGGTTTCCATAAGCGCCCGCAGAGGTCTGAAGGGGCCGGTACTGTTCCGTAAGGATCCATAGGGTTCCGTAGAGCTTCGTAGGTTCCCTAGAGGCCTCTGGAGTACCGCAGGAGCCAGTAGTGTTCTGTAGGGGCCCGTAGGTTTCTTCCATAGGGGCTGGCAGTATTGCGTAAGGGCCTGTACGGTTGTGTAAGTGCCCGCAGCAGTCTGTAGGAGTCTGTGGGATTCTGTAAGGTTCTGGAGGGTTCTGCAGGGTTCCATCGGGACCCGTAGAGTTCCGCAGTGGCTGGTAAAGTTCCGTAGGGCCCTGTCGGGTTCTGTATGGACCTGTAGGGTTCCGTAGGGGCCTGCAGGGTTCCGTAAGTGCCCGCAGGTGTCTGTAGGGTTCCGTAGGGGTTTCTAGGGTTCCGTAGGCACCTGCAGTGTTCTGTAGGAGCCCATAGGGTTTTAGTGAGGTTCCGTTGTGTTGCTAAGGGTCTTGTAGAGTCCTGTCGGGTTCTGGAGTATTCTGTAGGGTTCCAGAGGGGCTGGTAGGGTTCCGTCGAAATCTGAAGGGTTCCCTAGGGGCCCGTAGAGTCCCATAGATTTCCGTAGGGGCCTGTAGGGTTATGTAAGTGCCCGCGGGGGTTGGTAGGAGCTTGTAGGGTGCCATATGTTTCCGGAGGGTTCTGTAGGGTTCCGTAGGGGCCTGTGGTGTTCCCTAGGGGCCTGTAGAGTCTCGTACAGTTTCGGTAGGGTCCTGTAGGTTTCCATAAGCGCCCGCAGAGGTCTGAAGGGGCCCGTACTGTTCCGTAAGGATCCATAGGGTTCCGTAGAGCTTCGTAGGTTCCCTAGAGGCCTGTGGAGTACCGCAGGAGCCAGTAGTGTTCCGTAGGGTCCTCTAGGGTTGAGTAAGTGCCCGCAGGAGTCCTGTAGGAATCCGTGGGATTCTGTAAGGTTCTGGAGGGTTCTGCAGGGTTCCGTAGGGGCCCCTAGAGTTCCGTAGTGGCTGGTAAAGTTCCCTAGGGCCCTGTGGGGTTCTGTATGGACCTGTAGGGTTCCATAGGGGCCTGCAGTGTTCTGTAAGTGCCCGTAGGTGTCTGTACGGGTCTGTAGGGTTCCGTAGGCACCTACACTGTTCTGTAGGAGCCCATAGGGTTTTAGTGAGGTTCCGTTGTGTTGCTAAGGGTCTTGTAGAGTCCTGTCGGGTCCTGGAGTATTCTGTAGGGTTCCAGAGGGCCTTGTAGGGTTCCGTCGAAATCTGAAGGGTTCCCTAGGGGCCTGTAGAGTCCCGTAGATTTCCGTAGGGGCCTGTAGGGTTGTGTAAGTGCCCGCAGGGGTTGGTAGGAGCTTGTAGGGTGCCATATGTTTCCGGAGGGTTGTGTAGGGTTCCGCAGGGGCCTGTGGTGTTCCCTAGGGGCCTGTAGAGTCTCGTACAGTTTCGGTAGGGTCCCTGTAGGTTTCCATAAGCGCCCGCAGAGGTCTGAAGGGGCCGGTACTGTTCCGTAAGGATCCATAGGGTTCCGTAGAGCTTCGTAGGTTCCCTAGAGGCCTCTGGAGTACCGCAGGAGCCAGTAGTGTTCTGTAGGGGCCCGTAGGTTTCTTTCCATAGGGGCTGGCAGTATTGCGTAAGGGCCTGTACGGTTGTGTAAGTGCCCGCAGCAGTCTGTAGGAGTCTGTGGGATTCTGTAAGGTTCTGGAGGGTTCTGCAGGGTTCCATCGGGACCCGTAGAGTTCCGCAGTGGCTGGTAAAGTTCCGTAGGGCCCTGTCGGGTTCTGTATGGACCTGTAGGGTTCCGTAGGGGCCTGCAGGGTTCCGTAAGTGCCCGCAGGTGTCTGTAGGGTTCCGTAGGGGTTTCTAGGGTTCCGTAGGCACCTGCAGTGTTCTGTAGGAGCCCATAGGGTTTTAGTGAGGTTCCGTTGTGTTGCTAAGGGTCTTGTAGAGTCCTGTCGGGTTCTGGAGTATTCTGTAGGGTTCCAGAGGGGCTGGTAGGGTTCCGTCGAAATCTGAAGGGTTCCCTAGGGGCCCGTAGAGTCCCATAGATTTCCGTAGGGGCCTGTAGGGTTATGTAAGTGCCCGCAGGGGTTGGTAGGAGCTTGTAGGGTGCCATATGTTTCCGGAGGGTTCTGTAGGGTTCCGTAGGGGCCTGTGGTGTTCCCTAGGGGCCTGTAGAGTCTCGTACAGTTTCGGTAGGGTCCTGTAGGTTTCCATAAGCGCCCGCAGAGGTCTGAAGGGGCCCGTACTGTTCCGTAAGGATCCATAGGGTTCCGTAGAGCTTCGTAGGTTCCCTAGAGGCCTGTGGAGTACCGCAGGAGCCAGTAGTGTTCCGTAGGGGTCCTCTAGGGTTGAGTAAGTGCCCGCAGGAGTCTGTAGGAATCCGTGGGATTCTGTAAGGTTCTGGAGGGTTCTGCAGGGTTCCGTAGGGGCCCCTAGAGTTCCGTAGTGGCTGGTAAAGTTCCCTAGGGCCCTGTGGGGTTCTGTATGGACCTGTAGGGTTCCATAGGGGCCTGCAGTGTTCTGTAAGTGCCGTAGGTGTCCTGTACGGGTCTGTAGGGTTCCGTAGGCACCTACACTGTTCTGTAGGAGCCCATAGGGTTTTAGTGAGGTTCCGTTGTGTTGCTAAGGGTCTTGTAGAGTTCTGTCGGGTCCTGGAGTATTCTGTAGGGTTCCAGAGGGCCTTGTAGGGTTCCGTCGAAATCTGAAGGGTTCCCTAGGGGCCCGTAGAGTCCCGTAGATTTCCGTAGGGGCCTGTAGGGTTATGTAAGTGCCCGCAGGGGTTGGTAGGAGCTTGTAGGGTGCCATATGTTTCCGGAGGGTTGTGTAGGGTTCCGTAGGGGCCTGTGGTGTTCCCTAGGGGCCTGTAGAGTCTCGTACAGTTTCGGTAGGGTCCTGTAGGTTTCCATAAGCGCCCGCAGAGGTCTGAAGGGGCCCGTACTGTGCCGTAAGGATCCATAGGGTTCCATAGAGCTTCGTAGGTTCCCTAGAGGCCTGTGGAGTACCGCAGGAGCCAGTAGTGTTCCGTAGGGTCCTCTAGGGTTGAGTAAGTGCCCGCAGGAGTCTGTAGGAATCCGTGGGATTCTGTAAGGTTCTGGAGGGTTCTGCAGGGTTCCGTAGGGGCCCGTAGAGTTCCGTAGTGGCTGGTAAAGTTCCCTAGGGCCCTGTACCGTTCCGTAACTGCCTGCAAGGGTCTTTAGGCTTCCGTAGGGGCTGGCAGGGTTCCATAAAGTTCCGTGGGTTCCTGCAGAGTTCTGCAAGTGCCCGCAAGGGCCTGTAGGGGCCCACAGTGTTTCTGCCAGGTTCCGTAGGAGCCATATTGTTCTTAGTGGCTGGTAATATTCTGTAGGGGTCTGTAGGTTTCCGTAGGCACCTACAGTGTTCTGTAGGAGCCCATAGGGTTTTAGTGAGGTTCCGTTGTGTTGCTAAGGGTCTTGTAGAGTGCTGTCGGGTCCTGGAGTATTCTGTAGGGTTCCAGAGGGGCTGGTAGGGTTCCGTCGAAATCTGAAGGGTTCCCTAGGGGCCCGTAGAGTCCCGTAGATTTCCGTAGGGGCCTGTAGGGTTATGTAAGTGCCCGCAGGGGTTGGTAGGAGCTTGTAGGGTGCCATATGTTTCCGGAGGGTTGTGTAGGGTTCCGTAGGGGCCTGTGGCGTTCCCTAGGGGCCTGTAGAGTCTCGTACAGTTTCGGTAGGGTCCTGTAGGTTTCCATAAGCGCCCGCAGAGGTCTGAAGGGGCCCGTACTGTGCCGTAAGGATCCATAGGGTTCCGTAGAGCTTCGTAGGTTCCCTAGAGGCCTGTGGAGTACCGCAGGAGCCAGTAGTGTTCCGTAGGGTCCTCTAGGGTTGAGTAAGTGTCCGCAGGAGTCTGTAGGAATCCGTGGGATTCTGGTAAGGTTCTGGAGGGTTCTGCAGGGTTCCGTAGGGGCCCGTAGAGTTCCGTAGTGGCTGGTAAAGTTCCCTAGGGCCCTGTACCGTTCCCGTAACTGCCTGCAAGGGTCTTTAGGCTTCCGTAGGGGCTGGCAGGGTTCCATAAAGTTCCGTGGGTTCCTGCAGAGTTCTGCAAGTGCCCGCAAGGGCCTGTAGGGGCCCACAGTGTTTCTGCCAGGTTCCGTAGGAGCCATATTGTTCTTAGTGGCTGGTAATATTCTGTAGGGGTCTGTAGGTTTCCGTAGGCACCTACAGTGTTCTGTAGGAGCCCATAGGGTTTTAGTGAGGTTCCGTTGTGTTGCTAAGGGTCTTGTAGAGTGCTGTCGGGTCCTGGAGTATTCTGTAGGGTTCCAGAGGGGCTGGTAGGGTTCCGTCGAAATCTGAAGGGTTCCCTAGGGGCCCGTAGAGTCCCATAGATTTCCGTAGGGGCCTGTAGGGTTGTGTAAGTGCCCGCAGGGGTTGGTAGGAGCTTGTAGGGTGCCATATGTTTCCGGAGGGTTGTGTAGGGTTCCGTAGGGGCCTGTGGTGTTCCCTAGGGGCCTGTAGAGTCTCGTACAGTTCCGTAGGGTCCTGTAGGTTTCCATAAGCGCCCGCAGAGGTCTGAAGGGGCCCGTACTGTGCCGTAAGGATCCATAGGGTTCCGTAGAGCTTCGTAGGTTCCCTAGAGGCCTCTGGAGTACCGCAGGAGCCAGTAGTGTTCTGTAGGGGCCCGTAGGGTTCCTTCCATAGGAGCTGGCAGTGTTCCGTAGGGTCCTCTAGGGTTGAGTAAGTGCCCGCAGGAGTCTGTAAGAATCCGTGGGATTCTGTAAGGTTCTGGAGGGTTCTGCAGG
This sequence comes from Numenius arquata, assembly GCF_964106895.1. Lineage (NCBI taxonomy): Eukaryota > Metazoa > Chordata > Aves > Charadriiformes > Scolopacidae > Numenius > Numenius arquata. The sequence goes on from NW_027414126.1 coordinate 42,099, forward strand.
GTTCCGTAGGGGCCCGTAGAGTTCCGTAGTGGCTGGTAAAGTTCCCTAGGGCCCTGTACCGTTCCGTAACTGCCTGCAATGGTCTTTAGGCTTCCGTAAGGGCTGGTAGGGTTCCATAAAGTTCCGTGGGTTCCTGCAGAGTTCTGCAAGTGCCCGCAAGGGCCAGTAGGGGCCCACAGTGTTTCTGCCAGGTTCCGTAGAGTTCCGTAGGGGCCATATTTTTCTGTAGTGACTGGTAGTGTTCTGTAGGGGTCTGTAGGTTTCCGTAGGCACCTACAGTGTTCTGTAGGAGCCCATAGGGTTTTAGTGAGGTTCCGTTGTGTTGCTAAGGGTCTTGTAGAGTGCTGTCGGGTCCTGGAGTATTCTGTAGGGTTCCAGAGGGGCTCGTAGGGTTCCGTCGAAATCTGTAGGGTTCCCTAGGGGCCCGTAGAGTCCCGTAGATTTCCGTAGGGACCTGTAGGGTTGTGTAAGTGCCCGCAGGGGTTGGTAGGAGCTTGTAGGGTGCCATATGTTTCCGGAGGGTTGTGTAGGGTTCCGTAGGGGCCTGTGGTGTTCCCTAGGGGCCTGTAGAGTCTCGTACAGTTCCGTAGGGTCCTGTAGGTTTCCATAAGCGCCCGCAGAGGTCTGAAGGGGCCCGTACTGTGCCGTAAGGATCCATAGGGTTCCGTAGAGCTTCGTAGGTTCCCTAGAGGCCTGTGGAGTACCGCAGGAGCCAGTAGTGTTCCGTAGGGTCCTCTAGGGTTGAGTAAGTGTCCGCAGGAGTCTGTAGGAATCCGTGGGATTCTGTAAGGTTCTGGAGGGTTCTGCAGGGTTCCGTAGGGGCCCGTAGAGTTCCGTAGTGGCTGGTAAAGTTCCCTAGGGCCCTGTACCGTTCCGTAACTGCCTGCAAGGGTCTTTAGGCTTCCGTAGGGGCTGGCAGGGTTCCATAAAGTTCCGTGGGTTCCTGCAGAGTTCTGCAAGTGCCCGCAAGGGCCTGTAGGGGCCCACAGTGTTTCTGCCAGGTTCCGTAGGAGCCATATTGTTCTTAGTGGCTGGTAATATTCTGTAGGGGTCTGTAGGTTTCCGTAGGCACCTACAGTGTTCTGTAGGAGCCCATAGGGTTTTAGTGAGGTTCCGTTGTGTTGCTAAGGGTCTTGTAGAGTGCTGTCGGGTCCTGGAGTATTCTGTAGGGTTCCAGAGGGGCTGGTAGGGTTCCGTCGAAATCTGAAGGGTTCCCTAGGGGCCCGTAGAGTCCCGTAGATTTCCGTAGGGGCCTGTAGGGTTATGTAAGTGCCCGCAGGGGTTGGTAGGAGCTTGTAGGGTGCCATATGTTTCCGGAGGGTTGTGTAGGGTTCCGTAGGGGCCTGTGGCGTTCCCTAGGGGCCTGTAGAGTCTCGTACAGTTTCGGTAGGGTCCTGTAGGTTTCCATAAGCGCCCGCAGAGGTCTGAAGGGGCCCGTACTGTGCCGTAAGGATCCATAGGGTTCCGTAGAGCTTCGTAGGTTCCCTAGAGGCCTGTGGAGTACCGCAGGAGCCAGTAGTGTTCCGTAGGGTCCTCTAGGGTTGAGTAAGTGTCCGCAGGAGTCTGTAGGAATCCGTGGGATTCTGTAAGGTTCTGGAGGGTTCTGCAGGGTTCCGTAGGGGCCCGTAGAGTTCCGTAGTGGCTGGTAAAGTTCCCTAGGGCCCTGTACCGTTCCGTAACTGCCTGCAAGGGTCTTTAGGCTTCCGTAGGGGCTGGCAGGGTTCCATAAAGTTCCGTGGGTTCCTGCAGAGTTCTGCAAGTGCCCGCAAGGGCCTGTAGGGGCCCACAGTGTTTCTGCCAGGTTCCGTAGGAGCCATATTGTTCTTAGTGGCTGGTAATATTCTGTAGGGGTCTGTAGGTTTCCGTAGGCACCTACAGTGTTCTGTAGGAGCCCATAGGGTTTTAGTGAGGTTCCGTTGTGTTGCTAAGGGTCTTGTAGAGTGCTGTCGGGTCCTGGAGTATTATGTAGGGTTCCAGAGGGGCTGGTAGGGTTCCGTCGAAATCTGAAGGGTTCCCTAGGGGCCCGTAGAGTCCCATAGATTTCCGTAGGGGCCTGTAGGGTTGTGTAAGTGCCCGCAGGGGTTGGTAGGAGCTTGTAGGGTGCCATATGTTTCCGGAGGGTTGTGTAGGGTTCCGTAGGGGCCTGTGGTGTTCCCTAGGGGCCTGTAGAGTCTCGTACAGTTCCGTAGGGTCCTGTAGGTTTCCATAAGCGCCCGCAGAGGTCTGAAGGGGCCCGTACTGTGCCGTAAGGATCCATAGGGTTCCGTAGAGCTTCGTAGGTTCCCTAGAGGCCTCTGGAGTACCGCAGGAGCCAGTAGTGTTCTGTAGGGGCCCGTAGGGTTCCTTCCATAGGAGCTGGCAGTGTTCCGTAGGGTCCTCTAGGGTTGAGTAAGTGCCCGCAGGAGTCTGTAAGAATCCGTGGGATTCTGTAAGGTTCTGGAGGGTTCTGCAGGGTTCCGTAGGGGCCCGTAGAGTTCCGTAGTGGCTGGTAAAGTTCCCTAGGGCCCTGTACCGTTCCGTAACTGCCTGCAATGGTCTTTAGGCTTCCGTAAGGGCTGGTAGGGTTCCATAAAGTTCCGTGGGTTCCTGCAGAGTTCTGCAAGTGCCCGCAAGGGCCAGTAGGGGCCCACAGTGTTTCTGCCAGGTTCCGTAGAGTTCCGTAGGGGCCATATTTTTCTGTAGTGACTGGTAGTGTTCTGTAGGGGTCTGTAGGTTTCCGTAGGCACCTACAGTGTTCTGTAGGAGCCCATAGGGTTTTAGTGAGGTTCCGTTGTGTTGCTAAGGGTCTTGTAGAGTGCTGTCGGGTCCTGGAGTATTCTGTAGGGTTCCAGAGGGGCTCGTAGGGTTCCGTCGAAATCTGTAGGGTTCCCTAGGGGCCCGTAGAGTCCCGTAGATTTCCGTAGGGACCTGTAGGGTTGTGTAAGTGCCCGCAGGGGTTGGTAGGAGCTTGTAGGGTGCCATATGTTTCCGGAGGGTTGTGTAGGGTTCCGTAGGGGCCTGTGGTGTTCCCTAGGGGCCTGTAGAGTCTCGTACAGTTCCGTAGGGTCCTGTAGGTTTCCATAAGCGCCCGCAGAGGTCTGAAGGGGCCCGTACTGTGCCGTAAGGATCCATAGGGTTCCGTAGAGCTTCGTAGGTTCCCTAGAGGCCTGTGGAGTACCGCAGGAGCCAGTAGTGTTCCGTAGGGTCCTCTAGGGTTGAGTAAGTGTCCGCAGGAGTCTGTAGGAATCCGTGGGATTCTGTAAGGTTCTGGAGGGTTCTGCAGGGTTCCGTAGGGGCCCGTAGAGTTCCGTAGTGGCTGGTAAAGTTCCCTAGGGCCCTGTACCGTTCCGTAACTGCCTGCAAGGGTCTTTAGGCTTCCGTAGGGGCTGGCAGGGTTCCATAAAGTTCCGTGGGTTCCTGCAGAGTTCTGCAAGTGCCCGCAAGGGCCTGTAGGGGCCCACAGTGTTTCTGCCAGGTTCCGTAGGAGCCATATTGTTCTTAGTGGCTGGTAATATTCTGTAGGGGTCTGTAGGTTTCCGTAGGCACCTACAGTGTTCTGTAGGAGCCCATAGGGTTTTAGTGAGGTTCCGTTGTGTTGCTAAGGGTCTTGTAGAGTGCTGTCGGGTCCTGGAGTATTCTGTAGGGTTCCAGAGGGGCTGGTAGGGTTCCGTCGAAATCTGAAGGGTTCCCTAGGGGCCCGTAGAGTCCCGTAGATTTCCGTAGGGGCCTGTAGGGTTATGTAAGTGCCCGCAGGGGTTGGTAGGAGCTTGTAGGGTGCCATATGTTTCCGGAGGGTTGTGTAGGGTTCCGTAGGGGCCTGTGGCGTTCCCTAGGGGCCTGTAGAGTCTCGTACAGTTTCGGTAGGGTCCTGTAGGTTTCCATAAGCGCCCGCAGAGGTCTGAAGGGGCCCGTACTGTGCCGTAAGGATCCATAGGGTTCCGTAGAGCTTCGTAGGTTCCCTAGAGGCCTGTGGAGTACCGCAGGAGCCAGTAGTGTTCCGTAGGGTCCTCTAGGGTTGAGTAAGTGTCCGCAGGAGTCTGTAGGAATCCGTGGGATTCTGTAAGGTTCTGGAGGGTTCTGCAGGGTTCCGTAGGGGCCCGTAGAGTTCCGTAGTGGCTGGTAAAGTTCCCTAGGGCCCTGTACCGTTCCGTAACTGCCTGCAAGGGTCTTTAGGCTTCCGTAGGGGCTGGCAGGGTTCCATAAAGTTCCGTGGGTTCCTGCAGAGTTCTGCAAGTGCCCGCAAGGGCCTGTAGGGGCCCACAGTGTTTCTGCCAGGTTCCGTAGGAGCCATATTGTTCTTAGTGGCTGGTAATATTCTGTAGGGGTCTGTAGGTTTCCGTAGGCACCTACAGTGTTCTGTAGGAGCCCATAGGGTTTTAGTGAGGTTCCGTTGTGTTGCTAAGGGTCTTGTAGAGTGCTGTCGGGTCCTGGAGTATTCTGTAGGGTTCCAGAGGGGCTGGTAGGGTTCCGTCGAAATCTGAAGGGTTCCCTAGGGGCCCGTAGAGTCCCATAGATTTCCGTAGGGGCCTGTAGGGTTGTGTAAGTGCCTGCAGGGGTTGGTAGGAGCTTGTAGGGTGCCATATGTTTCCGGAGGGTTGTGTAGGGTTCCGTAGGGGCCTGTGGTGTTCCCTAGGGGCCTGTAGAGTCTCGTACATTTCCGTAGGGTCCTGTAGGTTTCCATAAGCGCCCGCAGAGGTCTGAAGGGGCCCGTACTGTGCCGTAAGGATCCATAGGGTTCCGTAGAGCTTCGTAGGTTCCCTAGAGGCCTCTGGAGTACCGCAGGAGCCAGTAGTGTTCTGTAGGGGCCCGTAGGGTTCCTTCCATAGGAGCTGGCAGTGTTCCGTAGGGTCCTCTAGGGTTGAGTAAGTGCCCGCAGGAGTCTGTAAGAATCCGTGGGATTCTGTAAGGTTCTGGAGGGTTCTGCAGGGTTCCGTAGGGGCCTGTAGAGTTCCGTAGTGGCTGGTAAAGTTCCCTAGGGCCCTGTACCGTTCCGTAACTGCCTGCAATGGTCTTTAGGCTTCCGTAAGGGCTGGTAGGGTTCCATAAAGTTCCGTGGGTTCCTGCAGAGTTCTGCAAGTGCCCGCAAGGGCCAGTAGGGGCCCACAGTGTTTCTGCCAGGTTCCGTAGAGTTCCGTAGGGGCCATATTTTTCTGTAGTGACTGGTAGTGTTCTGTAGGGGTCTGTAGGTTTCCGTAGGCACCTACAGTGTTCTGTAGGAGCCCATAGGGTTTTAGTGAGGTTCCGTTGTGTTGCTAAGGGTCTTGTAGAGTGCTGTCGGGTCCTGGAGTATTCTGTAGGGTTCCAGAGGGGCTCGTAGGGTTCCGTCGAAATCTGTAGGGTTCCCTAGGGGCCCGTAGAGTCCCGTAGATTTCCGTAGGGACCTGTAGGGTTGTGTAAGTGCCCGCAGGGGTTGGTAGGAGCTTGTAGGGTGCCATATGTTTCCGGAGGGTTGTGTAGGGTTCCGTAGGGGCCTGTGGTGTTCCCTAGGGGCCTGTAGAGTCTCGTACAGTTCCGTAGGGTCCTGTAGGTTTCCATAAGCGCCCGCAGAGGTCTGAAGGGGCCCGTACTGTGCCGTAAGGATCCATAGGGTTCCGTAGAGCTTCGTAGGTTCCCTAGAGGCCTGTGGAGTACCGCAGGAGCCAGTAGTGTTCCGTAGGGTCCTCTAGGGTTGAGTAAGTGTCCGCAGGAGTCTGTAGGAATCCGTGGGATTCTGTAAGGTTCTGGAGGGTTCTGCAGGGTTCCGTAGGGGCCCGTAGAGTTCCGTAGTGGCTGGTAAAGTTCCCTAGGGCCCTGTACCGTTCCGTAACTGCCTGCAAGGGTCTTTAGGCTTCCGTAGGGGCTGGCAGGGTTCCATAAAGTTCCGTGGGTTCCTGCAGAGTTCTGCAAGTGCCCGCAAGGGCCTGTAGGGGCCCACAGTGTTTCTGCCAGGTTCCGTAGGAGCCATATTGTTCTTAGTGGCTGGTAATATTCTGTAGGGGTCTGTAGGTTTCCGTAGGCACCTACAGTGTTCTGTAGGAGCCCATAGGGTTTTAGTGAGGTTCCGTTGTGTTGCTAAGGGTCTTGTAGAGTGCTGTCGGGTCCTGGAGTATTCTGTAGGGTTCCAGAGGGGCTGGTAGGGTTCCGTCGAAATCTGAAGGGTTCCCTAGGGGCCCGTAGAGTCCCATAGATTTCCGTAGGGGCCTGTAGGGTTATGTAAGTGCCCGCAGGGGTTGGTAGGAGCTTGTAGGGTGCCATATGTTTCCGGAGGGTTGTGTAGAGTTCCGTAGGGGCCTGTGGTGTTCCCTAGGGGCCTGTAGAGTCTCGTACAGTTTCGGTAGGGTCCTGTAGGTTTCCATAAGCGCCCGCAGAGGTCTGAAGGGGCCCGTACTGTGCCGTAAGGATCCATAGGGTTCCGTAGAGCTTCGTAGGTTCCCTAGAGGCCTCTGGAGTACCGCAGGAGCCAGTAGTGTTCCGTAGGGTCCTCTAGGGTTGAGTAAGTGTCCGCAGGAGTCTGTAGGAATCCGTGGGATTCTGTAAGGTTCTGCAGGGTTCTGCAGGGTTCCGTAGGGGCCCGTAGAGTTCCGTAGTGGCTGGTAAAGTTCCCTAGGGCCCTGTACCGTTCCGTAACTGCCTGCAAGGGTCTTTAGGCTTCCGTAGGGGCTGGCAGGGTTCCATAAAGTTCCGTGGGTTCCTGCAGAGTTCTGCAAGTGCCCGCAAGGGCCTGTAGGGGCCCACAGTGTTTCTGCCAGGTTCCGTAGGAGCCATATTGTTCTTAGTGGCTGGTAATATTCTGTAGGGGTCTGTAGGTTTCCGTAGGCACCTACAGTGTTCTGTAGGAGCCCATAGGGTTTTAGTGAGGTTCCGTTGTGTTGCTAAGGGTCTTGTAGAGTGCTGTCGGGTCCTGGAGTATTCTGTAGGGTTCCAGAGGGGCTGGTAGGGTTCCGTCGAAATCTGAAGGGTTCCCTAGGGGCCCGTAGAGTCCCATAGATTTCCGTAGGGGCCTGTAGGGTTGTGTAAGTGCCCGCAGGGGTTGGTAGGAGCTTGTAGGGTGCCATATGTTTCCGGAGGGTTGTGTAGGGTTCCGTAGGGGCCTGTGGTGTTCCCTAGGGGCCTGTAGAGTCTCGTACAGTTCCGTAGGGTCCTGTAGGTTTCCATAAGCGCCCGCAGAGGTCTGAAGGGGCCCGTACTGTGCCGTAAGGATCCATAGGGTTCCGTAGAGCTTCGTAGGTTCCCTAGAGGCCTCTGGAGTACCGCAGGAGCCAGTAGTGTTCTGTAGGGGCCCGTAGGGTTCCTTCCATAGGAGCTGGCAGTGTTCCGTAGGGTCCTCTAGGGTTGAGTAAGTGCCCGCAGGAGTCTGTAAGAATCCGTGGGATTCTGTAAGGTTCTGGAGGGTTCTGCAGGGTTCCGTAGGGGCCCGTAGAGTTCCGTAGTGGCTGGTAAAGTTCCCTAGGGCCCTGTACCGTTCCGTAACTGCCTGCAATGGTCTTTAGGCTTCCGTAAGGGCTGGTAGGGTTCCATAAAGTTCCGTGGGTTCCTGCAGAGTTCTGCAAGTGCCCGCAAGGGCCAGTAGGGGCCCACAGTGTTTCTGCCAGGTTCCGTAGAGTTCCGTAGGGGCCATATTTTTCTGTAGTGACTGGTAGTGTTCTGTAGGGGTCTGTAGGTTTCCGTAGGCACCTACAGTGTTCTGTAGGAGCCCATAGGGTTTTAGTGAGGTTCCGTTGTGTTGCTAAGGGTCTTGTAGAGTGCTGTCGGGTCCTGGAGTATTCTGTAGGGTTCCAGAGGGGCTGGTAGGGTTCCGTCGAAATCTGAAGGGTTCCCTAGGGGCCCGTAGAGTCCCATAGATTTCTGTAGGGGCCTGTAGGGTTATGTAAGTGCCCGCAGGGGTTGGTAGGAGCTTGTAGGGTGCCATATGTTTCCGGAGGGTTGTGTAGGGTTCCGTAGGGGCCTGTGGTGTTCCCTAGGGGCCTGTAGAGTCTCGTACAGTTCCGTAGGGTCCTGTAGGTTTCCATAAGCGCCCGCAGAGGTCTGAAGGGGCCCGTACTGTGCCGTAAGGATCCATAGGGTTCCGTAGAGCTTCGTAGGTTCCCTAGAGGCCTCTGGAGTACCGCAGGAGCCAGTAGTGTTCTGTAGGGGCCCGTAGGGTTCCTTCCATAGGAGCTGGCAGTGTTCCGTAGGGTCCTCTAGGGTTGAGTAAGTGCCCGCAGGAGTCTGTAGGAATCCGTGGGATTCTGTAAGGTTCTGGAGGGTTCTGCAGGGTTCCGTAGGGGCCCGTAGAGTTCCGTAGTGGCTGGTAAAGTTCCGTAGGGCCCTGTGGGGTTCTGTATGGACCTGTAGGGTTCCGTAGGGGCCTGCAGTGTTCTGTAAGTGCCCATAGGTGTCTGTACGGGTCTGTAGGGTTCCGTAGGCACCTGCAGTGTTCTGTAGGAGCCCATAGGGTTTTAGTGAGGTTCCGTTGTGTTGCTAAGGGTCTTGTAGAGTCCTGTCGGGTCCTGGAGTATTCTGTAGGGTTCCAGAGGGCCTTGTAGGGTTCCGTCGAAATCTGAAGGGTTCCCTAGGGGCCTGTAGAGTCCCGTAGATTTCCGTAGGGGCCTGTAGGGTTGTGTAAGTGCCCGCAGGGGTTGGTAGGAGCTTGTAGGGTGCCATATGTTTCCGGAGGGTTGTGTAGGGTTCCGCAGGGGCCTGTGGTGTTCCCTAGGGGCCTGTAGAGTCTCGTACAGTTTCGGTAGGGTCCTGTAGGTTTCCATAAGCGCCCGCAGAGGTCTGAAGGGGCCCGTACTGTTCCGTAAGGATCCATAGGGTTCCGTAGAGCTTCGTAGGTTCCCTAGAGGCCTCTGGAGTACCGCAGGAGCCAGTAGTGTTCTGTAGGGGCCCGTAGGTTTCTTTCCATAGGGGCTGGCAGTATTGCGTAAGGGCCTGTACGGTTGTGTAAGTGCCCGCAGCAGTCTGTAGGAGTCTGTGGGATTCTGTAAGGTTCTGGAGGGTTCTGCAGGGTTCCATCGGGACCCGTAGAGTTCCGCAGTGGCTGGTAAAGTTCCGTAGGGCCCTGTGGGGTTCTGTATGGACCTGTAGGGTTCCGTAGGGGCCTGCAGGGTTCCGTAAGTGCCCGCAGGTGTCTGTAGGGTTCCGTAGGGGTTTCTAGGGTTCCGTAGGCACCTGCAGTGTTCTGTAGGAGCCCATAGGGTTTTAGTGAGGTTCCGTTGTGTTGCTAAGGGTCTTGTAGAGTCCTGTCGGGTTCTGGAGTATTCTGTAGGGTTCCAGAGGGGCTGGTAGGGTTCCGTCGAAATCTGAAGGGTTCCCTAGGGGCCCGTAGAGTCCCATAGATTTCCGTAGGGGCCTGTAGGGTTATGTAAGTGCCCGCAGGGGTTGGTAGGAGCTTGTAGGGTGCCATATGTTTCCGGAGGGTTCTGTAGGGTTCCGTAGGGGCCTGTGGTGTTCCCTAGGGGCCTGTAGAGTCTCGTACAGTTTCGGTAGGGTCCTGTAGGTTTCCATAAGCGCCCGCAGAGGTCTGAAGGGGCCCGTACTGTTCCGTAAGGATCCATAGGGTTCCGTAGAGCTTCGTAGGTTCCCTAGAGGCCTGTGGAGTACCGCAGGAGCCAGTAGTGTTCCGTAGGGTCCTCTAGGGTTGAGTAAGTGCCCGCAGGAGTCTGTAGGAATCCGTGGGATTCTGTAAGGTTCTGGAGGGTTCTGCAGGGTTCCGTAGGGGCCCCTAGAGTTCCGTAGTGGCTGGTAAAGTTCCCTAGGGCCCTGTGGGGTTCTGTATGGACCTGTAGGGTTCCATAGGGGCCTGCAGTGTTCTGTAAGTGCCCGTAGGTGTCTGTACGGGTCTGTAGGGTTCCGTAGGCACCTACAGTGTTCTGTAGGAGCCCATAGGGTTTTAGTGAGGTTCCGTTGTGTTGCTAAGGGTCTTGTAGAGTTCTGTCGGGTCCTGGAGTATTCTGTAGGGTTCCAGAGGGCCTTGTAGGGTTCCGTCGAAATCTGAAGGGTTCCCTAGGGGCCCGTAGAGTCCCATAGATTTCCGTAGGGGCCTGTAGGGTTGTTTAAGTGCCCGCAGAAGTCTGTAGGAGTCTGTGGGATTCTGTCAGATTCCGGAGGGTTCTGCAGAGTTCCGTAGGGACCCGTAGAGTTCCATAGTGGCTGGTAAAGTTCCGTAGGGCCCTGTGGGGTTCTGTATGGACCTGTAGGGTTCCGTAGGGGCCTGCAGTGTTCTGTAAGTGCCCGTAGGTGTCTGTACGGGTCTGTAGGGTTCCGTAGGCACCTGCAGTGTTCTGTAGGAGCCCATAGGGTTTTAGTGAGGTTCCGTTGTGTTGCTAAGGGTCTTGTAGAGTCCTGTCGGGTCCTGGAGTATTCTGTAGGGTTCCAGAGGGGCTGGTAGGGTTCCGTCGAAATCTGAAGGGTTCCCTAGGGGCCCGTAGAGTCCCGTAGATTTCCGTAGGGGCCTGTAGGGTTATGTAAGTGCCCGCAGGGGTTGGTAGGAGCTTGTAGGGTGCCATATGTTTCCGGAGGGTTCTGTAGGGTTCCGTAGGGGCCTGTGGTGTTCCCTAGGGGCCTGTAGAGTCTCGTACAGTTTCGGTAGGGTCCTGTAGGTTTCCATAAGCGCCCGCAGAGGTCTGAAGGGGCCCGTACTGTGCCGTAAGGATCCATAGGGTTCCGTAGAGCTTCGTAGGTTCCCTAGAGGCCTGTGGAGTACCGCAGGAGCCAGTAGTGTTCCGTAGGGTCCTCTAGGGTTGAGTAAGTGTCCGCAGGAGTCTGTAGGAATCCGTGGGATTCTGTAAGGTTCTGGAGGGTTCTGCAGGGTTCCGTAGGGGCCCGTAGAGTTCCGTAGTGGCTGGTAAAGTTCCCTAGGGCCCTGTACCGTTCCGTAACTGCCTGCAAGGGTCTTTAGGCTTCCGTAGGGGCTGGCAGGGTTCCATAAAGTTCCGTGGGTTCCTGCAGAGTTCTGCAAGTGCCCGCAAGGGCCTGTAGGGGCCCACAGTGTTTCTGCCAGGTTCCGTAGGAGCCATATTGTTCTTAGTGGCTGGTAATATTCTGTAGGGGTCTGTAGGTTTCCGTAGGCACCTACAGTGTTCTGTAGGAGCCCATAGGGTTTTAGTGAGGTTCCGTTGTGTTGCTAAGGGTCTTGTAGAGTGCTGTCGGGTCCTGGAGTATTCTGTAGGGTTCCAGAGGGGCTGGTAGGGTTCCGTCGAAATCTGAAGGGTTCCCTAGGGGCCCGTAGAGTCCCGTAGATTTCCGTAGGGGCCTGTAGGGTTATGTAAGTGCCCGCAGGGGTTGGTAGGAGCTTGTAGGGTGCCATATGTTTCCGGAGGGTTGTGTAGGGTTCCGTAGGGGCCTGTGGCGTTCCCTAGGGGCCTGTAGAGTCTCGTACAGTTTCGGTAGGGTCCTGTAGGTTTCCATAAGCGCCCGCAGAGGTCTGAAGGGGCCCGTACTGTGCCGTAAGGATCCATAGGGTTCCGTAGAGCTTCGTAGGTTCCCTAGAGGCCTGTGGAGTACCGCAGGAGCCAGTAGTGTTCCGTAGGGTCCTCTAGGGTTGAGTAAGTGTCCGCAGGAGTCTGTAGGAATCCGTGGGATTCTGTAAGGTTCTGGAGGGTTCTGCAGGGTTCCGTAGGGGCCCGTAGAGTTCCGTAGTGGCTGGTAAAGTTCCCTAGGGCCCTGTACCGTTCCGTAACTGCCTGCAAGGGTCTTTAGGCTTCCGTAGGGGCTGGCAGGGTTCCATAAAGTTCCGTGGGTTCCTGCAGAGTTCTGCAAGTGCCCGCAAGGGCCTGTAGGGGCCCACAGTGTTTCTGCCAGGTTCCGTAGGAGCCATATTGTTCTTAGTGGCTGGTAATATTCTGTAGGGGTCTGTAGGTTTCCGTAGGCACCTACAGTGTTCTGTAGGAGCCCATAGGGTTTTAGTGAGGTTCCGTTGTGTTGCTAAGGGTCTTGTAGAGTGCTGTCGGGTCCTGGAGTATTCTGTAGGGTTCCAGAGGGGCTGGTAGGGTTCCGTCGAAATCTGAAGGGTTCCCTAGGGGCCCGTAGAGTCCCATAGATTTCCGTAGGGGCCTGTAGGGTTGTGTAAGTGCCCGCAGGGGTTGGTAGGAGCTTGTAGGGTGCCATATGTTTCCGGAGGGTTGTGTAGGGTTCCGTAGGGGCCTGTGGTGTTCCCTAGGGGCCTGTAGAGTCTCGTACAGTTCCGTAGGGTCCTGTAGGTTTCCATAAGCGCCCGCAGAGGTCTGAAGGGGCCCGTACTGTGCCGTAAGGATCCATAGGGTTCCGTAGAGCTTCGTAGGTTCCCTAGAGGCCTCTGGAGTACCGCAGGAGCCAGTAGTGTTCTGTAGGGGCCCGTAGGGTTCCTTCCATAGGAGCTGGCAGTGTTCCGTAGGGTCCTCTAGGGTTGAGTAAGTGCCCGCAGGAGTCTGTAAGAATCCGTGGGATTCTGTAAGGTTCTGGAGGGTTCTGCAGGGTTCCGTAGGGGCCCGTAGAGTTCCGTAGTGGCTGGTAAAGTTCCCTAGGGCCCTGTACCGTTCCGTAACTGCCTGCAATGGTCTTTAGGCTTCCGTAAGGGCTGGTAGGGTTCCATAAAGTTCCGTGGGTTCCTGCAGAGTTCTGCAAGTGCCCGCAAGGGCCAGTAGGGGCCCACAGTGTTTCTGCCAGGTTCCGTAGAGTTCCGTAGGGGCCATATTTTTCTGTAGTGACTGGTAGTGTTCTGTAGGGGTCTGTAGGTTTCCGTAGGCACCTACAGTGTTCTGTAGGAGCCCATAGGGTTTTAGTGAGGTTCCGTTGTGTTGCTAAGGGTCTTGTAGAGTGCTGTCGGGTCCTGGAGTATTCTGTAGGGTTCCAGAGGGGCTCGTAGGGTTCCGTCGAAATCTGTAGGGTTCCCTAGGGGCCCGTAGAGTCCCGTAGATTTCCGTAGGGACCTGTAGGGTTGTGTAAGTGCCCGCAGGGGTTGGTAGGAGCTTGTAGGGTGCCATATGTTTCCGGAGGGTTGTGTAGGGTTCCGTAGGGGCCTGTGGTGTTCCCTAGGGGCCTGTAGAGTCTCGTACAGTTCCGTAGGGTCCTGTAGGTTTCCATAAGCGCCCGCAGAGGTCTGAAGGGGCCCGTACTGTGCCGTAAGGATCCATAGGGTTCCGTAGAGCTTCGTAGGTTCCCTAGAGGCCTGTGGAGTACCGCAGGAGCCAGTAGTGTTCCGTAGGGTCCTCTAGGGTTGAGTAAGTGTCCGCAGGAGTCTGTAGGAATCCGTGGGATTCTGTAAGGTTCTGGAGGGTTCTGCAGGGTTCCGTAGGGGCCCGTAGAGTTCCGTAGTGGCTGGTAAAGTTCCCTAGGGCCCTGTACCGTTCCGTAACTGCCTGCAAGGGTCTTTAGGCTTCCGTAGGGGCTGGCAGGGTTCCATAAAGTTCCGTGGGTTCCTGCAGAGTTCTGCAAGTGCCCGCAAGGGCCTGTAGGGGCCCACAGTGTTTCTGCCAGGTTCCGTAGGAGCCATATTGTTCTTAGTGGCTGGTAATATTCTGTAGGGGTCTGTAGGTTTCCGTAGGCACCTACAGTGTTCTGTAGGAGCCCATAGGGTTTTAGTGAGGTTCCGTTGTGTTGCTAAGGGTCTTGTAGAGTGCTGTCGGGTCCTGGAGTATTCTGTAGGGTTCCAGAGGGGCTGGTAGGGTTCCGTCGAAATCTGAAGGGTTCCCTAGGGGCCCGTAGAGTCCCGTAGATTTCCGTAGGGGCCTGTAGGGTTATGTAAGTGCCCGCAGGGGTTGGTAGGAGCTTGTAGGGTGCCATATGTTTCCGGAGGGTTGTGTAGGGTTCCGTAGGGGCCTGTGGCGTTCCCTAGGGGCCTGTAGAGTCTCGTACAGTTTCGGTAGGGTCCTGTAGGTTTCCATAAGCGCCCGCAGAGGTCTGAAGGGGCCCGTACTGTGCCGTAAGGATCCATAGGGTTCCGTAGAGCTTCGTAGGTTCCCTAGAGGCCTGTGGAGTACCGCAGGAGCCAGTAGTGTTCCGTAGGGTCCTCTAGGGTTGAGTAAGTGTCCGCAGGAGTCTGTAGGAATCCGTGGGATTCTGTAAGGTTCTGGAGGGTTCTGCAGGGTTCCGTAGGGGCCCGTAGAGTTCCGTAGTGGCTGGTAAAGTTCCCTAGGGCCCTGTACCGTTCCGTAACTGCCTGCAAGGGTCTTTAGGCTTCCGTAGGGGCTGGCAGGGTTCCATAAAGTTCCGTGGGTTCCTGCAGAGTTCTGCAAGTGCCCGCAAGGGCCTGTAGGGGCCCACAGTGTTTCTGCCAGGTTCCGTAGGAGCCATATTGTTCTTAGTGGCTGGTAATATTCTGTAGGGGTCTGTAGGTTTCCGTAGGCACCTACAGTGTTCTGTAGGAGCCCATAGGGTTTTAGTGAGGTTCCGTTGTGTTGCTAAGGGTCTTGTAGAGTGCTGTCGGGTCCTGGAGTATTCTGTAGGGTTCCAGAGGGGCTGGTAGGGTTCCGTCGAAATCTGAAGGGTTCCCTAGGGGCCCGTAGAGTCCCATAGATTTCCGTAGGGGCCTGTAGGGTTGTGTAAGTGCCCGCAGGGGTTGGTAGGAGCTTGTAGGGTGCCATATGTTTCCGGAGGGTTGTGTAGGGTTCCGTAGGGGCCTGTGGTGTTCCCTAGGGGCCTGTAGAGTCTCGTACAGTTCCGTAGGGTCCTGTAGGTTTCCATAAGCGCCCGCAGAGGTCTGAAGGGGCCCGTACTGTGCCGTAAGGATCCATAGGGTTCCGTAGAGCTTCGTAGGTTCCCTAGAGGCCTCTGGAGTACCGCAGGAGCCAGTAGTGTTCTGTAGGGGCCCGTAGGGTTCCTTCCATAGGAGCTGGCAGTGTTCCGTAGGGTCCTCTAGGGTTGAGTAAGTGCCCGCAGGAGTCTGTAAGAATCCGTGGGATTCTGTAAGGTTCTGGAGGGTTCTGCAGGGTTCCGTAGGGGCCCGTAGAGTTCCGTAGTGGCTGGTAAAGTTCCCTAGGGCCCTGTACCGTTCCGTAACTGCCTGCAATGGTCTTTAGGCTTCCGTAAGGGCTGGTAGGGTTCCATAAAGTTCCGTGGGTTCCTGCAGAGTTCTGCAAGTGCCCGCAAGGGCCAGTAGGGGCCCACAGTGTTTCTGCCAGGTTCCGTAGAGTTCCGTAGGGGCCATATTTTTCTGTAGTGACTGGTAGTGTTCTGTAGGGGTCTGTAGGTTTCCGTAGGCACCTACAGTGTTCTGTAGGAGCCCATAGGGTTTTAGTGAGGTTCCGTTGTGTTGCTAAGGGTCTTGTAGAGTGCTGTCGGGTCCTGGAGTATTCTGTAGGGTTCCAGAGGGGCTCGTAGGGTTCCGTCGAAATCTGTAGGGTTCCCTAGGGGCCCGTAGAGTCCCGTAGATTTCCGTAGGGACCTGTAGGGTTGTGTAAGTGCCCGCAGGGGTTGGTAGGAGCTTGTAGGGTGCCATATGTTTCCGGAGGGTTGTGTAGGGTTCCGTAGGGGCCTGTGGTGTTCCCTAGGGGCCTGTAGAGTCTCGTACAGTTCCGTAGGGTCCTGTAGGTTTCCATAAGCGCCCGCAGAGGTCTGAAGGGGCCCGTACTGTGCCGTAAGGATCCATAGGGTTCCGTAGAGCTTCGTAGGTTCCCTAGAGGCCTCTGGAGTACCGCAGGAGCCAGTAGTGTTCCGTAGGGTCCTCTAGGGTTGAGTAAGTGTCCGCAGGAGTCTGTAGGAATCCGTGGGATTCTGTAAGGTTCTGGAGGGTTCTGCAGGGTTCCGTAGGGGCCCGTAGAGTTCCGTAGTGGCTGGTAAAGTTCCCTAGGGCCCTGTACCGTTCCGTAACTGCCTGCAAGGGTCTTTAGGCTTCCGTAGGGGCTGGCAGGGTTCCATAAAGTTCCGTGGGTTCCTGCAGAGTTCTGCAAGTGCCCGCAAGGGCCTGTAGGGGCCCACAGTGTTTCTGCCAGGTTCCGTAGGAGCCATATTGTTCTTAGTGGCTGGTAATATTCTGTAGGGGTCTGTAGGTTTCCGTAGGCACCTACAGTGTTCTGTAGGAGCCCATAGGGTTTTAGTGAGGTTCCGTTGTGTTGCTAAGGGTCTTGTAGAGTGCTGTCGGGTCCTGGAGTATTCTGTAGGGTTCCAGAGGGGCTGGTAGGGTTCCGTCGAAATCTGAAGGGTTCCCTAGGGGCCCGTAGAGTCCCGTAGATTTCCGTAGGGGCCTGTAGGGTTATGTAAGTGCCCGCAGGGGTTGGTAGGAGCTTGTAGGGTGCCATATGTTTCCGGAGGGTTGTGTAGGGTTCCGTAGGGGCCTGTGGCGTTCCCTAGGGGCCTGTAGAGTCTCGTACAGTTTCGGTAGGGTCCTGTAGGTTTCCATAAGCGCCCGCAGAGGTCTGAAGGGGCCCGTACTGTGCCGTAAGGATCCATAGGGTTCCGTAGAGCTTCGTAGGTTCCCTAGAGGCCTGTGGAGTACCGCAGGAGCCAGTAGTGTTCCGTAGGGTCCTCTAGGGTTGAGTAAGTGTCCGCAGGAGTCTGTAGGAATCCGTGGGATTCTGTAAGGTTCTGGAGGGTTCTGCAGGGTTCCGTAGGGGCCCGTAGAGTTCCGTAGTGGCTGGTAAAGTTCCCTAGGGCCCTGTACCGTTCCGTAACTGCCTGCAAGGGTCTTTAGGCTTCCGTAGGGGCTGGCAGGGTTCCATAAAGTTCCGTGGGTTCCTGCAGAGTTCTGCAAGTGCCCGCAAGGGCCTGTAGGGGCCCACAGTGTTTCTGCCAGGTTCCGTAGGAGCCATATTGTTCTTAGTGGCTGGTAATATTCTGTAGGGGTCTGTAGGTTTCCGTAGGCACCTACAGTGTTCTGTAGGAGCCCATAGGGTTTTAGTGAGGTTCCGTTGTGTTGCTAAGGGTCTTGTAGAGTGCTGTCGGGTCCTGGAGTATTCTGTAGGGTTCCAGAGGGGCTGGTAGGGTTCCGTCGAAATCTGAAGGGTTCCCTAGGGGCCCGTAGAGTCCCATAGATTTCCGTAGGGGCCTGTAGGGTTGTGTAAGTGCCTGCAGGGGTTGGTAGGAGCTTGTAGGGTGCCATATGTTTCCGGAGGGTTGTGTAGGGTTCCGTAGGGGGCCTGTGGTGTTCCCTAGGGGCCTGTAGAGTCTCGTACATTTCCGTAGGGTCCTGTAGGTTTCCATAAGCGCCCGCAGAGGTCTGAAGGGGCCCGTACTGTGCCGTAAGGATCCATAGGGTTCCGTAGAGCTTCGTAGGTTCCCTAGAGGCCTCTGGAGTACCGCAGGAGCCAGTAGTGTTCTGTAGGGGCCCGTAGGGTTCCTTCCATAGGAGCTGGCAGTGTTCCGTAGGGTCCTCTAGGGTTGAGTAAGTGCCCGCAGGAGTCTGTAAGAATCCGTGGGATTCTGTAAGGTTCTGGAGGGTTCTGCAGGGTTCCGTAGGGCCCGTAGAGTTCCGTAGTGGCTGGTAAAGTTCCCTAGGGCCCTGTACCGTTCCGTAACTGCCTGCAATG